>NC_064923.1:312237370-312537588 GCF_023897955.1 Schistocerca gregaria | reverse complement strand
TCGATGGCCAAACTTCGCCTCTGCAGTTCCTCTTGCGCAAGCTCACCAATGCACAACGGAAATATTCCGCATTTGACAGGGTGTTGGTTTTGGTCTACGAGGCAATTAAGTATTTTAAGACAGATGTTTTAACCCCTGGCTTCGGCCATTACAACCCCGCCAGCTGACCCGCCTCCTTGCCGCTTCAATACATGGACTTCATATCTCAGTTCACCATGTCACGATGTCAGACACATAAAGGGTGCTGACAATATAGTTGCTGATTTCCTTTCACGGGTTGATGCCGTCCATTCGCTGTTAGACCTCTCTGAACTGCCTAACCTCCAACCCGCTGATGAGGAGAAACAAAACCTGATTTCAGACTCTACTTCTTCACTACACTTCATCCGCACCACCTTCTCTGGCATCTCTGGTAAGATCTGGTGCGACGTCAGTACGGGCACGTTATGCCCCCTCATCCCAACCACACTCCAACGAGCTGTCTTCAATGCATTGTTTAATTTAGCCCACCCCAGTGTTTGTGCCTCTGCCCACCTCGTAGCTGTGTGCTTTGAGTGGAGAAATGTCAACAATGACTGCCAGCAGTGGGCACGGTCCTTCATCGCGTGCCAACGCTATAAAGTACACAAGCACAGTTCACCCCCCTCGGCTCCTTTTCGATCCCTCCTGGGTGTTTCCAGCATATTCACATTGACATTGTCCCCCCTCTCTCCCCCTCTAATGGTTCTTGTTATGTTCTCTCGTTTATCGACTGAACAACTTGCTGGGTAGAAGCTGTCCCCCTCCCCAATATTACAGCAGAAACTGTTGCTTGAGCTTTTGTCGAGTCATGGGTATCGCGTTTCTGATGTCCAGCTATCATCACAACTGACTAAGGCAGACAATTTGAGTTGGCCCTGTTCAACGGGATGGATTTGTAACATTTGTAGTATCCAGAGCATCCATATCACAGCATATTATCTGCAAAGTAACGGGCTAGTCAAGCACTGGCACTGCACTCTCAAGGCGGCTCTTCAATGCCACGACTCTCTATGGATGGAGGCCCTTTCCCTTGTGCTACTTGGCATTCATGCAATCTATAAGGAAGACCTTGAAGGCACAATAGCCCAGTTTGTATACGGCCAGAACATTGTTCTCCCTGGCGAACTCGTGAGCCCTTCTGCTTCTCTCCCTCCGTCTGACTTAGCTTCCTCCGTGTACTGCGTCAGATGCCACTTTATCAACCTCCACATCCCTCTGTCCACCAGCCATTCCTGCCCTAAGGTTCACGTCCTGAAATCTGTGGACAACTGCGAGTACATCCTGCTCTGAGATCACAACCTCCATATACAGGCCCATACCGAGTTCTCTGGCGCTCAGTCAACATCTATGACATTCAGATGAAAGATTCAGCTGTCACAGCAGACTTAAGCCTGCTCATGTTGAGCCTTCTTCTACCCCCCTTCAGGCCATGAACACACCACTCACTGTCGTGGCTCACGACGCTCCAACCACTCCCTCCACGTCGGACTTACACACTCGATCGAGTGAATTCCAGTTCCAGTCGTCGAGCTCTCCTCCAACCTCGCCCCCTACTCCAGTCTCACGCACTATGTCAAGTGACCACATGCTCCCAATGTCACGTTTACCTATGATCACACCCTCGCTACCGGGCCCCTCGCTGGTCACTTCGACCTCTCCACCATAGTCTGCCTCGCCCTGTCGAGGTTTCTCAAGCCTGCCCCCCCCCCCCCCCCCCCCATCTTGAACGTGCCCTCGCTTGAGGTGTTTGTACCTGCCTCCCCCAGACATAATCCACGATATATCAATAGTACTACATGATTATACTCTGTTCATCGTGTGTTTCCCTTCATCCAGTGCTCATGACACAACCTCCGCCATTCCCTGCCACCTGGTGAAATGTGTTCCCCTCTTGCTCGACGTCGACCTGGACATGCTTTGTGTGTTCTCCACGCCCACCAAAGACATCGTCATCGTCACTTCGTTCCACCCGCAAACTGCCAGCCTACCTGTCGCCACACGCCCAGTATGATGCCCGGTACGCTTCAACTACTTCCAGGTTTGGAGGCCGAACCTTCCCTCATGACATCTACGCACTCAGCGCCCCTATGTCAAGCTGACTGGTCCAGCTCCCGCGGACCACCCCTCCCGACACCTTAGTCACCTTCCCCCCAAGCCTCTCAAGAGTACTCCGTACTGCAGGGAGGGTGGGGGCTATTTGTCACCGATGAGGTTGACACCAGCATCGATATACTTTGTCTCTAGACTCTGAGAATCGTCTTTGGACACTGAGCATTGTCTTTGGGCTGTTCTGCCATGTCAGTTCTTTGTGAGCCTTTGATATGTTTAGTTGAATAAACGAACTACTGTTAAATTGGTGTTGTTTGCTGTAACCAACCTGAACATCCACCTCATTTCCATCGTTTTCAGCAACTGTTTTTGCAGAATGTCGATGGGAAGAATTAATATGTTAGTAGAGTTAAAAATTATTTTTAATGCAACTAGTAAGTTACTTCTCCCTGTTAGAAATCTTGTTATTCCAGTCACACCACTCACCACCACTCCCCTCCCCCACCAAATGCAATGGGATTTCTTCTTCATGCCACCATTACTTGCTTCACACAGTCAACGAGAAAGACTAGATGTTATGAGAATTCAAAAAATAGTAAGACTTCTTCACACAGTAAAAATAGTATTATGTTCTACTACAATTTCAAAAGAACAGTTTCAAATATTTACGAAAAAAGTGCGAAAAAAATAATATAATTAAAAATATCGGCACTCGATATTCCCATTTTGATGTCGATATATCGATCTATCTGAGACAGTGGCATGGTCGATATTTATTGACAACCTCAGGAAAAAATATTGATATTTATCGACAGCTCAAGGGTATACGGAACGCCCTATGCTTACAATGTTAAATTGAGCTAAAAGTTAGGAACATTTTCTCATTTGTTATTTGGACGATACTATTCATTTTTTCACAGAACACGGAGATATGTTCTGCTTTTATGCTGAATTATTAATTTTGTAAAAATAATGTATAGTTTTTCAGATATTTTATTTTTTGTAAATCTTAAAAAAAGTTATAAATTTTAACAAGTATTTTAAAATTTACATCCATTAACACAAAATAATTCCACATATCTTTTAATTCAGATATATTAGAAGGTCTTAAGGAATAACTACAGAAAATTTCATCTTTCTACTATAAATAGGCCCTGAGAAAATGTACCTTATACACAAAAAACTAAAGTTACGGGAAATTAGCTTCAAAGTTCTTTCTTCAGTACAAGCCAGCTCCATAGCTTGTATCATCAGAATCGTATAACAGCTACCTCTTGGTGGCTCTGCTATGCTGTGTAGACATCTTTGAATATACTTTTATGGCATTATCTGAAGACCTGATCCATTCCTTGTCCAAACAAAGCATAGCTGCGGCAGTTCGTAGTCCTACACAGAGCCCCAACTTCTGCAGAACTTTGCCCAGATTGAATGATGAAACAGCATCATAAACGCAAAAGTGAAGTGTGTTTATACCCACAAACACAGTTTTAGGTAGTCTATTCCATATCACATGGTTCACACACTCATTTGGATTTTGAGTCCGGCCATGAAGACATTTCTTTAGTAGATTAATATCTGCGAGGTCTCGGAATATTGGTTTTATTTAATCCATTATGGCAGGTGGCAGGTGATGAGGGTGATTGTATTGTTTCTTAGTTACCTTGCCTCTGTTGTACTTGCACCAACTATCGTCTCCTTTTGGACATAGCTCATGTTGGGGATTCTCATTGTTTGAAGCTGTATGAAAAAACAGAGCCCAGACTGCTCTTCTCATTAATTCTGCATCTGCTGTATTCTGTCTTATTGCTAGACCATAGCACTTCTGAGTATGATCTATTGTAGCATCTGTCAGTCTATTTTTCCCATCTAAAGTTTTTCCATCGCTCAATTTCTTGCCTTTCATGCCAGCCTTGAGCCGTCGAAGTCTTGATCCCATGCTTTTCTGAACATGGCCAACACACTCCAGTTTGGAAATTTTCACATTGTTACCATAGGGTCTCAGTTCCTCAATTTCTTTGAAAGCCTTTGAGTCACCATCTCCAAGATAATTTATGTATCTAACGTTGTACCATTTTACTGAGCGTTGATAAATACTTCTTACACCAGCAACTTCCATACCACCACTTGACCCATAGTAATTTGCCATGCACTCCTCTTCATGTTTTTTTCATTTTCTCCTTGCATGTGCAATGCTTGGAAAGTATCGCCACATCAACTACCCTACCAGTGTCCACACTTGTAACTGTTACTACAACATTCAGAGATGTGTGGCCCCTCTTCTGTCAGCTTCCATCAAAAGCTATGGACAAGTCTCTGCTATTATTATTTTCAACAACTGCTTCCTCAACAGCATCTTTCATGTTTTCCTGTGCCACATCTTCTATAGCAGAGCCTATTGCAATTATGTGTTTGTTAAATTTTGAAGGTGGAGGAGGGAGGTTCATCACACCACACAACATGGCACCTGCAGCCCTGCCCTTTCCTATACACCGTAATCCATAAACTAGTCTAATGTTTGTATCGTATGGTTTACCTGTATCTGCAGTAACATGTGAGGAATTGAAGAAAGTAACACTGTGTTTGCAATAACTGCACATCAACTCTAATTCACAAGCAAGTCCTACATGTAAGTTTGTTTTCAATGAAAGACCACATTTTCCACATTGTTTGCAGCACACATTGTTCTCCAAAACGTCTGATAATAAAGAGACGTTAATTACCTCATATTTTGTAGTCCCAGCATTTAGTTTCCCATATTCTTCTTCAATTCCAGCTAGTTTTCTTCTTGAAGCACTTTCCGGTGTAGTGGCAGCAGCATCACTCAATGTAGAACTGTTTTGTCGTTGTTGTGTAGTCATGGAGGTGCAGATTCAAATTTCACATGGTCCCTTTTCTCACAAGATTATGAGCTTTCCCCCTGGTCATTGACATGTCTGTTCGCTGTATTCAAATTTGTGCATGTGTAGCCTAATATCCATTTTCAACCGAAGGGACCTCCAGACGTATGTACCTCCTATTTCTTCTACACAGGTACCACTTGTTATGACTCTTTTGTCCTGTTTTGGAAGTTCTGACTCTTGAATTCCTTTGTTGAAACATAGTTTGCACCCGTTTATTTGTTGTTTTCTTTTCTGTGAGAGGTCTATGCATCATCTCGCCTGCTGAGATGTAACAGCCCATTGAAACCTATTTATACTCGTAATTTTCAACCATAAACAGAAATTTCTGACGTAAATACTATAGGGGGTGTAGGTAAACATGTACTTGTGGAATGGATACAAAGAAGCCAGTTACTACATTATAATTGTATTGAAGGGTGTAGGGTCTGTAATTGGTAGGATTATTCCCAGAAGTATGAATCTTCTGTAATCAATAAAAATAATGAAAGTATTGTTAATCCTCGATACCTAAGAGTTTGTACACGCTTAAATTAATAAACACACTAAGATTCACTCATATTTTTAATATGTAACAATCAATGTAATTAATGAAACACTGTACTAATTCAGAGATATGTGTTTTCTTTGTTATTTCATTGAAAAACTATTTATAACAATACAGCGTATTGTTTGAAAAAATATATATAGTGTCAGCCATGTTGGCATAGGGAGGCAGTATTTTGTGTGATTTTGGATAGAAAACATGTAGCTTCTAAGTAAGGTTCATTTCAGTATTGTAAGTATGTTATAAATTATTTGAGTTTTTGTAAAGGAAGGTTGGATTTTTCGAAATTACAATAAACACTATTCTGAAACTTAACACTTGATTAAATATTCATTGACTTAAGAGTCTATTTACAGTTATTGTCTAAGAATCCAGGACCATGCCTTCGACAAATATGGATGAATACAAACCCCGAAATTAATTTTAACTAGAAACAAGAAAATTTTCACTGCTCACACTATTGATCATAGAATATGAGTCATGTGGTAAGAATATATTATTGTCGGAAGTAAATGTGATGAATAGTGAGAAGAAGCGAAATGCCACATAGACCTCTCACAGAGACGAGAACAACAAATAAATGGGTGTGAACTACGTTACAATGAAGGAATTCAAGAGCCAAAACTTCCAAAACAGAGCACAAGTGTCATAACAAGTGGTACCTGTGTAGAACAAATAGGGGGTATGTACGTCTGGAGGTCCCTTCATTACAAGTCGCTGTTGCAAACTGACATTACACTATAACTTTTTATGTGATGCTAGTGAATTTGGGAGTACTTCACAACTGCTAAATATGTATCGGAATTGGATATAATTATGTCCTAACCTCCTTCTCCCCAACCCCCCTCTCTCTATTTCTATCTATTCCTCCCACTTCACCTCACCCTCTTCCCTCTTTCTGTCCATCACCTTATTCCCCTCTTTCTGTCCATCTCCTCAACCTGTATCTCTGTGCATCTTATCTTCCCCATCTATCTCTGCCCATCTCCAAGTTCCCCCTCTCCGTGTTCATTTCCTCTCCTCATTCTCTTTCCCTCTAACCTCCCACACACGCTGATCTTAAGCCTTGTTTCTTGTTATTGCAAATTCAGGTTTCATTGTAGTATTCTAATCATAACCTGATAAGCCATAAATACCACTTTCTTAATTTCTGTGAATATCGACAGCGAAGAAGAAAATCATACAGTAGTGTCCCGTTAATCCGAACAAATTGGGACCGGACCTTGTTCGCATTACCGATTTATTCGGATTAGCCGGAATTAGGGTGACGAGTTTTTAGAATGAAGTACATCAAACAGATAAGTAGGTACTCCGTGGTAACAAATTTGGGGCAAGTGTGAGAACAATGGCTCATTCTCACTCCCTGCCCTTGTTGTTGTGCATTTTTGAGACCTTTGTAGTGTCTGAGGTCAGTGCACTGCCAGTTGGCTCGCAAAGCGCTTGTTTATGTTAGTTATCGATCGCTGGCACCCGTAACAGTTGTATTGTATTCGTTCTGGTGTAGTGGTGCAACTATTTTCTTCATGAGTAAACGGAAACATACAATGTTAAATCTCAAAGAAAAATTAAATGCTTTGAAACTGATAGGGAATGGTAAGAGTGTATCTAAACTGGCAAAGGAACTGGGTCTTGGTAAAGCAACCATTTGTGATTGGATGAAGAACCAAGTGAAATTTGAACAGTTCTGTGCAATGTCTTCAGGAAAAACACTCGAAATTCGTCAGATTTTGAATCAGTCCCAGTATGATAAAGTGGATGAAGCTCTTTTCCTTTGGTTTACACAGCAAAGAGAGAGGGGAACTCTTTTGAGTGGAGCATTTGTTCACGAGAACGCTGTTTACCTGGACAAGTTATCGAATGGTGATGAGTCTTTTAGTGTGTGCGCGGGTTGGTTGGACAGGTTCAAAAAACATCATGAAATCCGTCAGCTAACAATTACTGGAAAGAAGCTTTCTTGTGACAGTGATGCAGCGAAGGAATACTTGGGTGAATTTGAAAAAAATTACAAGAGGGGGAAAGTATTCTCCCCAAAAAATTTATAACGCTGACGAGAGTGGCCTTAATTTTGGGTCATTACCAACAAAAAGCCTGGCAACAAAAGCAGAAGACCATGGTCTAGGTTTTAAAATGTGCAAATGTCGTGTGATTTTATTAGCGTGCAGCAACGCTGCTGGTAATCTGAAGCTGCCTTTAATGCTGATTGGCAAATTTGCTAGGCCCAGAGCTTTTAAAAACTGCAACATGAAGTCCCTGCCTGTATATTATCGCAACCAGAAAAAAGCATGGATGGATGGTAAACTGTTCAAAGAATGGTTTCACGACCTAATTGTTCACCCCTGTTCGACGGTTTTCTAAGGAAATTCATTTGTCTCCCCCTGCAAACCTTATGATTGATAACGCGCCATCTCACCCCAGCACTGACGAATTACGTAAGCCGCGCGGGATAGCCGCGTGGTTTGAGGCGTCTTGTCACGATCCGCGCGGCTTCCCCCGTTGGAGGTTCGAGTCCTCCCTCGGGAATGGGTGTGTGTGGTCCTTGCCGTAAGTTAGTTAGATTAAGTAGTGTGTAAGCTTCGGGACGGGTTACCTCAGCAGTTTGGTCCAGTAATTTCCAATTACGTGATGGAGACATTGTGGCGAAGTTTTTGCCGCCGAATGTTACACCACTTCTACGGCCGATGAACCAGGGTGTACTGCAAACATTATAACTGATTTACAGAAAACAATGTTTAAGATTGCTGTTCCAAGATGATAGATTTCTTTAGTGGACAAAATAAAAAAGACCAATTTGAAGGATGGTGTTTATTGGGCCGCTGAGGTATGGCAGAATATTTTACAAAATATTCTGAAAAATCTTGGAGAAAACTGTGGACATCTCTTGAATTTCAGGGCAACCTAGTTGACAATGAAGAGGAAAATCTACTGCAAATGATACAGAGAAACCCCAGGATGTGAAGAAGCTAGTGAAGGAGACGTAGATGAGTGGATGACAGCGGATGGGGCACGTGTGGAGAACCTTACTGACGCTGATTTAGTTGCTACTGTGACTCAAGACTATGAAGAAGTGGACTGCTGTGACGGAAGTGACAATGAGTCTGAAAGAGACAAAGGATAGCTGGTGCCACACAGTGACGCACCAGAAGCCCTTGACCTCGCGCTACGTTATCTGGAGCAACAGCCCACTGCTACACCGGCTCATTTGATGTTCATGAGACGATGGCGCAACTATGTGTCATATAACAGACTGTCTTCATTATGCCAAAAAACAATGACTGAGTTCTTGTCATCTAAAAAGTAGGAATAAAATGTCAGCTGTATTTTAGTAAGTTTGACAGCTTTTCTCTCATTGTTATGCATTGTTTAAACCTAATATCTTCTTGTCAATTTTTCTAATAAATGTTTACTGTAATGCGTAAATTAAAAGATTGTGTATTTACAGCAGTCTACCGCACAGTTTTCCATACTTAGACTAACATTTTTCATGTTCGGATTAACCGAACGTTCGGATTACCGGGGTTCGGATTAGGGGGACTCTGCTGTACAGTAGATTTTTGTGTACACAATTTTTGTTTAAAATACATATAATGTGAAAGAATACATATGAGAGAAACAATTTTTAATGGTTTCAGTGTCCTACTATTGCAGCTAAAATAGACTGCAAGGAAGGAAAAAAAAAACACTCTCACACATGTTCTCAGTAGAGGAAAGCGCAGCATTTCCTGTTTCGCCGTTGGTTTCCGTTGAAAACCAACATTGTTGATACTCAACCTGTCCTGTGCACTGATGTTTAGAAGATGTATAGCCTATATCCATTTAATGTCTATTAGCCTATTGCCTCAAAATTTCAAAGCGATCGGTGAAGAACTTTCGGATATTTAAGATTTTCAACGGACCAAAAATTACAGTTTTATTTGTATAAATGGGGCCTGTTATACCAGAGTCTGTAAAATCATTCTTTTAAATAATAATTTTGAACACAAGCATTCTGCCAGAAAATGTGAGAAAAGGCGCGTGTCACTTGCTCATGCACTCATGTTCTGAGACCACTTTCATTTATTTCATCCCTGTTGATTGTAATTAGTTCATGCATGTACCGGAAGTCTGGCTCTAAACATACATTCAGGTTTTGTCTACCCATGCTTGGCAGAGTCTTGAACTGCACTGCCCTATTTGACGTACCTTCAGTCCTTCAGCTTAATAAAGAAAAAACAAGAAACAAAAACAAAAAAACAAGGAAGTGACCCATTTTGCCAATTTGTGTTTGATAATGCAGACTTCAGTGTGAACACCTTAAATGGAACTGGTACTTTTCATGCAGTGTTAGATACAATGTGTACTATTCCCATGATACATTGTTCCCTGTGATAAATATTGTAAATTTGAAATATTGTTCCTCATCTCAAGTTGTTTGTGAAACCGGAAAATTTGACCTACAAGTATTTATCAGTGGTGGTGGTGGTTAGTGTTTAACGTCCCGTCGACAACGAGGTCATTAGAGACGGAGCGCAAGCTCGGGTTAGGGAAGGATTGGGAAGGAAATCGGCCGTGCCCTTTCAAAGGAACCATACCGGCATTTGCCTGAAACGATTTAGGGAAATCACGGAAAACCTAAATCAGGATGGCCGGAGACGGGATTGAACCGTCGGCCTCCCGAATGCGAGTCCAGTGTGCTAACCACTGCGCCACCTCCCTCGGTAAGTATTTCTCAGAATACAAGTTGGAGGCCTGAAGACTACAAAAATTGAAGATTTACGCATGACTGCTCCTACAAATAGATAGTCATTTCAGACAGTGGGAATGACTTGATTATATGAGAGTGTTCTGAAATGCAGCTGTTACAGGATGGGACGATTACATAGAACGGTTGTTGGCTGGCAAAGAGCATGAACGTTCATGAATAAAGTGCCTTCCATTTGTTAATTCAACACCAACCTATTATGATGCCATATGTTCTGTTCAGTTGGCAGCTAGAGACACATTTCAAAAAACTTAGAGTACTTGCTATGTCATATTTGATCAGCCTCTGTATAGGAAGGGGAGGGATATTGTTGAAAGTAGACTCTTTGACGAATTAAGAACATTTGTGAACGTGCTCTTTATCCAATGCCTCTATCATTATGAAAAGGCAGGCGAAGGCACAAAATCTTCATTCGACAATCCTTATGTTCCAATGCACTTTGTGAACTCAGTCAAACCGAATAAGATTTTTGTCGTTCATGGAGATTACCTTATACACAAAGTAATATGGCCTCAAAATTTCTTCCTTCAAATCGGCAGGTCAGGTTACGTTTATTAACTACAATGTCGTTTAGGATCTCAATTTACTGTTGTATTTAATGGGAACCCATGCGAGGGAAAGCAAGCACGTATAGTGCTGAGAGAATTCGTAGATCTAGAAAATGTTCTACGATTGAAATTGTAGTTGAATCAGAGATTGTAAACCAAGTTCCTTAGCATAAAATATTGTACAACCTACGAAACAAGAATCGTTTGATCATATTTCTGAAAAATCGAGTTTCTAAATTGTGGCATCGAGGTAGATCAGGCAAAAGAAGAGGCTGACCTTGTAACACCTACCGTTTCAAGAACAAATGATTTGGGGAGTGTGCTCATAGTGGAAGATATTCTACTTGTGCTCATGAATGGTTTAGTACAAGAAGTTGAAAACGTATTTTTTGTAAAGCCAGGAAGAGGACAAGTGGTCTTACACTGGATCTTTCAAGTTCGACAGTGAACATATGCTTTCCACTCACGCCGTTATTGGATGTGATACAAGGTCTGCTCTTTTTCGGTAAAGGAAAAAGAAGTTGACAACATTATTAAGAAACACGAACACCTATGTTCAGCACTAGGTACGCTCAAGTAACCAGACGCTACCTATGAAGAAATAATAAGAGGTGGAGAACAGTTCATTATCGCCAAGTACTATAGTGGGGATTACAGCAATTCCTAGACACTAGACGATTTGCGGTTCCAGCTATTCACCAAATCTGCCACAAAAAGCAACGTCAATCTTGCAAGGTTGCTACCCACAAAAGATACTGCGCAACATCGTTCGTTATGGAGTTACCACATCTCCAAAGTTGGGTGAGAAACAGAAAACCTCAGAAAATAAGGCTGGACTAACAGTAATCATGGTCCGACTGTTGTAACGAGCGAAGATGCAGCACCTGAGTCAATTCTGCATGTTTTTTTAGTGTTCATGTAAGTTAAGTTGTAGCGCAGTGTGCTCCTGCAGAAAAGCAGGTTTGAAAATATTATTTCCTTAGAAATAATTGCAGTGAAGTCAATTGTGAAATTGTGCCAGAATTTTTATACGAAGAACGTGAAGACATAGATTTAATGTAACCAATAACAGCTGCCAACATGAGTTATTTAGGAGTAATTTCCTCGGAGTAGTGAAGCAACTTAAATCACTTAATAAAAGCAAGTCTTCCGGCCCAGACTGTACCACAGTTAGCTTCCTTTCAGAGTGGACGGACTATGCAATAGCTCCATACTTGAGAATCATACACAACCGCTCGCTCGACGAAAGATCCGTACGCAAAGACTGGAAAATTGCACAGGTCACACCAATATTCAAGAAAGGTAGTAGGACCATTTCTCTAAATTTTAGGCCGGTATAATTAACATTAGTGAACGTGCTGGCCACAGCTGTAGTATTGTGCAACGTTTATTTAGGTTGGAGCCTTCACGGTCGGATACGTCCATCGTGACACAGAACGCAGAGGCGGTGCTCTTCTGAAAAGACGGCGTGGAGCCACTGGGGGTGCCCCAATCGCTGAGCCTCACCGCTGCTGCGTCAAGGGAAGTCGCAACAACGATCGCCCCGTTCACTGTTCGTGGTGCTACAGACGACGACGCACGGCCCCTATGTGCTGTCGTCTTGCTGTGAACAACACCCTTCACCCTTTCCTGACACAAGGTATGTGATGTGGATGCATGATCAAAATGGTTCAAATGGCTCTAAGGACCGCGAGACTTAACATCTGAGGTCATCAGTCCACAGGATGCATCCTGTAAACTGAACACGCAGTAGCCGCGGGGGGCCGTTGAGTTCGTGCATGGTGTTTTGCTACACTCTCCTGAACCTATAAATTGCATATTCACATGACAGTCGTAGGATTCCAGTCATCGCCTGCAGCTATATTGTGGTACGTTAAACTGCAGTCTCGATAGGCCACATTCCCCTCACTATCTACTTCTGAAAGTTGCTCGTAGTCGCTTCTCCTCCTCGTGCGAAGCATAACGCGATCATCTCATAAACGACCGACATAGAAAGCGATTCCTAAAACAGAAAGCTGCTACATATCTTTCCTTATACAGCGAATGTACACGGCGTTACTCCAACTTGCTTGTTGTAGGTGCTCTGAAAGATGTATCATTTGCATATCCAACCACGTAGAACACTTAACGCCAATTTGACGTTAGCTGTATGCCACTTTTCTGTTGTAAATACGTTAGACACAGAAGTAATTTTAGAAGACATCAATTTTTTATAGAAAATCTTCATGACCAGTCCATCAGTACCGTTATTTAAGTCGGACGATTTCTTTTTAAACTAGCCAAAACGAGGACACCAGTGAAACGACAGCGGATGGGAAGAAGTAATACCGTTGAGTTAGTTTCAATCTTAAAACCTGTTGAGTTAGTTTCACTCTTAACAACAATCGTATTCTTAATATCATGCGAGAATTATCGGACACTAGGCATTTTTTATATCTCACTTGCAAGATAGAGTTATGAGAGCTAGCAAAAACACAGACCAAAGCGTTGAAAATATACCAAGATGAAACCCTGTTCAGATAATACGAAGTGAATTGGATATGTAAACAGACTGGAGCACAGCTAATAAGTTAGGATAGCATCTAAGTAGACCACGCACTGAGGCGAACGAATATTTGAACTATACGGTTAGACATTGCCAAGAAAACTATGAGTTCGCTGGGGATATAAACTGCGCAAGACGATGGATGTTCAGGAGATATATGCATCTACACCTACATCGATACTCTGCAATCCACTTAAGGGCGCGTGACGGAGGTACCTTGTACCACTAGTAGTCATTGCCTTTCCTGTTCCACTAGCAAACAAAACGAGGGAGAAACAACCGTCCATATGCCTCCGTATGAGCCCTAATTTCTCGTCATTTGTCTCAGTGGTTCTTGCTCGTAACTTATGTTGGAGGCAACAGAATCGTTCTGCTGTCAGCTTCAAATGCCCGATCTCTAAATTTTATCAATAGCTTTCTGCGAAAAGAACGTCGCCTTCGCTCCAGGGATTCCCATTTGAGTTCGCGAAGCGTCTCCATAAACTTGCATGTTGTTCAGACCTACCGGTAACAAATCTAGCAGCCCGTCTCTGAATGGCTTCGAAGTTTTCCTTTAATCCGACCTGGTACGGATCCCAGACACTTGAGCAGTACTCAAGAATAGGTCGCATTACCGTCATATATGCTGTCACCTTTAGAGATGAACCTCACTGTCCTAGAATTCTTCCAATAAAACGAAATTGACCATTCGCCTTTCCTACCACAATCGTCTACTGCTCATTCCATTTCATATCACTCTACAACGTTACGCCCAGATATTTAAACTACGTGACTGTGTCAAGCGCGACACTACTAAAGGCGCAACCGAAGACTACAGGTTTGTTTTTCCGACTCATCCGCGTTTTCTCACATTTTTCTACGCTTAGAGTTAGCTGCCGTTCATCACACCAAATAAAATTTTTGTCTAAGTTTTCTTGTAACCTCCTACAGTCATTCAGTTTCAACACCTTACCATGCACCACAACATCATCAACAAACAACCGTAGACTAGTGCTCACTCTGTTGCCAACTCAATTATGTATGTAGAAAACAATGGTGGCGCTATGACACTTCCTGGGGCGCTCCTTACGATACTAGTGTCTCTGACGAACACTCGCCGTAGAGGACAACATACTGAAGCCTTCGAGCCGTTTGCATATCTGTGAACTTGTTCCATATACACGTATCTTCTTTAACAGCCTGCAATGCGGCACCGTCTCAAACGCTTTCCGGAAAGTTAGAAATATGGAACCTGCCTGTTGCTCATTATCCATAGTTCGCAGTATACCTCGTGAGAAAAGGGCAAGCTGAGTTTCGCAAGAACGATGCTTTCTAAAACCGTGCTCATTCGTGGACATAATGTTCTCAGTCTCAAGAAAATTAATTACATTCGAATTGAGAATATATTTAAGGATTCTGCAGCAAACCGATGTTAGGGATAATGGTCTGTAATTTTGCGGTTCCGTTCCTTTGCCCTTCTTATATACAGGAGTCATCTACATTTCTTTCCAGTCGCTTTGGGTTTTGTGCTGGGCGAGAGATTCGCAATAAATCCAAATTAAGTTAGGGGCCAATACCGTAGTGCTCTCTTTGAAAAATCGATCCGCGCGGGGTAGCCGAGCGATCTCAGGCGCCTTGTCACGGTCCGTTCGTCTCCCCCTGTCGGAGGTTCGAGTCCGCCTTCGGGTATGGGTGTGTGTGTTGTCCTTAGTGTAAGTTGCTTTAAGTTAGATTAAGTAGTGCGTAAGCTTAGGGACCAATGATCCCAGCAGTTTGGTCCCATAAGACCTTACGATAAATTTCCAATTTCCTTTGAAAAATCGTGTTGGGGTTCCATTCAGATCTGCTGACATATTTGTTTTCAACTCCTTCAGTCGTTTCTCTACGCCAGGGATACTTATTACTACGTAGTCCATGCGGGAGTCTGGCCGATGGTCAAACGAAGGTATGTTTGTACTATTATCCTGTGTGAACGACTTCTCGGACGTGAAATTTAAAACTTCGGCCTTCGTTTCACTATCTTCGACTGCCACGCCAGACTGGTCAACAAGTGACCGGATGGAAGCCTTAGACCCACTTAACGATTTTATATAGGACCAGAATTTTCCCGGGGTCGCTGTCAGCTCTTTTGCTAAGGTATTACGGCTGTGGTAGTTGAATGCTTTGCGCATAGATCTCTTCACAGACGCACGAATCTCTACTAACCTTTGCCTGTCGTCATTTGAGTGTTCTCTTTTGAACCGAGAGTGCCACAGCCACTGCTTCCTCAACTTTGTCTAAATCTCTTTATTAAACCATGGTGCGTCTTTCCCGTCCTTAATCCACTTACTAGGTGCATAATTCTCAGACCACGATTTACAATCTGCTTGAACTTTGTCCATAATTCCTCTACATCCCTCATTGGAACTAAGTGATATTACACTCCTGGAAATTGAAATAAGAACACCGTGAATTCATTGTCCCAGGAAGGGGAAACTTTATTGACACATTCCTGGGGTCAGATACATCACATGATCACACTGAAAGAACCACAGGCACATAGACACAGGCAACAGAGCATGCACAATGTCGGCACTAGTACAGTGTATATCCACCTTTCACAGCAATGCAGGCTGCTATTCTCCCATGGAGACGATCGTAGAGATGCTGGATGTAGTCCTGTGGAACGGCTTGCCATGCCATTTTCACCTGGCGCCTCAGTTGGACCAGCGTTCGTGCTGGACGTGCAGACCGCGTGAGACGACGCTTCATCCAGTCCCAAACATGCTCAATGGGGGACAGATCGGGAGATCTTGCTGGCCAGGGTAGTTGACTTACACCTTCTAGAGCACGTTGGGTGGCACGGGATACATGCGGACGTGCATTGTTCTGTTGGAACAGCAAGTTCCCTTGCCGGTCTAGGAATGGTAGAACGATGGGTTCGATGACGGTTTGGATGTACCGTGCACTATTCAATGTCCCCTCGACGATCACCAGAGGTGTACGGCCAGTGTAGGAGATCGCTCCCCACACCATGATGCCGGGTGTTGGCCCTGTGTGCCTCGGTCGTATGCAGTCCTGATTGTGGCGCTCACCTGCACGGCGCCAAACACGCATACGACCATCATTGGCACCAAGGCAGAAGCGACTCTCATCGCTGAAGACGACACGACTCCATTCGTCCCTCCATTCACGCCTGTCGCGACACCACTGGAGGCGGGCTGCACGATGTTGGGGTGTGAGCGGAAGACGGCCTAACGGTGTGCGGGACCGTAGCCCAGCTTCATGGACAGGGTTGCGAATGGTCCTCGCCGATACCCCAGGAGCAATAGTGTCCCTAATTTGCTGGGAAGTGGCGGTGCGGTCCCCTACGGCACTGCGTAGGATCCTACGGTCTTGGCGTGCATCCGTGCGTCGCTGCGGTCCGGTCCCAGGTCGACGGGCACGTGCACCTTCCGCCGACCACTGGCGACAACATCGATGTACTGTGGAGACCTCACACCCCACGTGTTGAGCAATTCGGCGGTACGTCCACCCGGCCTCCCGCATGCCCACTATACGCCCTCGCTCAAAGTCCGTCAACTGCACATACGGTTCACGTCCACGCTGTCGCGGCATGCTACCAGTGTTAAAGACTGCGATGGAGCTCCGTATGCCACGGCAAACTGGCTGACACTGACGGCGGCGGTGCACAAATGCTGCGCAGCTAGCGCCATTCGACGGCCAACACCGCGGTTCCTGGTGTGTCCGCTGTGCCGTGCGTGTGATCATTGCTTGTACAGCCCTCTCGCAGTGTCCGGAGCAAGTATGGTGGGTCTGACACACCGGTGTCAATGTGTTCTTTTTTCCATTTCCAGGAGTGTATTTCACTAAGTGAGTTGCTAACAACTGATTATCTGCTCTTTTTAGCAGAAACACTCTCCTGGCCTTCTTAACTGATTTATTAACTTTTTTTATCTGGGGAGACCTTCACTCTGGGAGGGAGTTCTGTTAACTTTTACGATTAATGATATAAATATAATTTTTGTAAACCCTCACAGTATTGTCACTTGACGCGAAAAATGATATGATGTCTCCCTTCAGCAAGAGCTTCATTGTACAGATCGCTAGGCTACCTCCCCACGCGACGGTTAACTTATCGAAGTATTACAGAATGGGGTTGTGGCACTAGGCCCGAATTTGGGTTCAGATCTCTTTCGACTACGCTGGGTTATGTTATCCACGGTTTTCATGAACCATCGAAAGCGAAAGTAAGGACGTCTTCCAGAAGAGCACGGACGAAGGGTTTCACTGTCTTGCTCCAACCAAGAACTCCTTCAGCAATAACCACAATGTCTATTCGCAGATAAAAGCCAACAATCATCCGTTATGGACGATTGGTAGTCAAATTCCAGCTCCATTATTATCTGTGTTTTCGTTTGTGTCCCTCAACCACTTCAGGCGAACACAGGGATGGTCACTAACTCTTTCGTGGGTTCTTGCTTTCTCAATCCGTTTCCTTCAGGGCTAGAGTTATGTCTCTCATCACATCGAATTCGATGAGATGTTGACTTCGAACTTCTTTCCTTTTATCGAAAGTAGTGGAGACATGAAGTTTCGAAGTCCCGTTCATGCACAGCCATCTCAGTCATGTGCTCATTCCCAGCATTCTCTATAGGTGCAGCCACCAGACTTCCATCCCAAAGGCACTCATGTTTAGAAAAAAACAGAACACCATGAACGACTAGATACAGGTCGTTCATATTCACAAGACATGTGCATTAGTGTGTTCTGCAGAAGTGATTAGCATTTCAGTCACCTCTGTTCAGTATGTGCCGTGTTGCCTAGTAGGCATAGTGTCCGCTACTGGACCTGACAACTTGTTCCATACGTGACAGGCATCTGCGCGTAGAAGGAGCGAATGGCGTTCTGTGATATAGTCACCCATGATAATTCATCTGGGTCCAATGTTCATCCGTGGTGGTTGACATTGGGTCACTTCGGTTCACCTGTCGTTTCACAATATCCCAAACATTTTCGATTGGTGACAAGTCTGGTGATCTGGTGGGCCAGGCTGACATCCTGTGACATCAAGGTGTTCGTGCAGCAACATGTCGTTGTGCATTGTCTTGCTGAAAATGGCGTCTGAGGTGGCCTACAGGTCGCAGTGGCCTGGAGACGCACTAACTGTAGTTTGTGGTTGTACGCAGCAGCACCCCATACCATAATGCCTTGAGTTGGCGCTATGTGTGTTCTGCGAATGCAGTCACTGTGATGGCGCTCCCCGTGTCTGCGACGAACCAAAATGCAGCCATCATTTTCATCCGAAAACACAATCTGATGCCATTCTGTCCCGAGTGACTCGTACCCAACATCATTGCCTTCTAGCATGTTTCAGCACTTTCGCCAAGATAGACGACGTACTGTCACCTCTGATAATGTACGATGCGTTACACTGTTCTATCGTTGCACGACAGCCGAGGAGTACGGAGATCTGTCCTGCAATGCCATTCGGGTGACTTGTCAGTCTTCAAGGGGGGTGGACGTACCCATCTCGTCGTGTTCTGCTGCCTTCCGTGAACCATTCTGCTCACCCCCGTTGCACTGTCGAAACACTTCGTCTCACACGAGGAGCAATGTCCCAGATTGATGCATCACATTATATCACGACAATAATGTTCCCGCTTTCAATCTCACTGATTTGACGGTAACGTTCTCACATACGTCTGCGAGGTATCCTGCACGTCTGCTCAGGTCACACTGATTCGTTACTTTCGGCTTATATCGTCAACGAGAGTCGCAGGAACATTTTAACGGTAGGTGGTGTTGCGCTGCGATATCGATGTCGACTCTGAACCCGCAGGCCGACATGGTTCAAATGCTAATCGTTGCTGCAAAACATACTAAGGTACATCTCTCGTGGATATGAACGTCCGTTTCTAGTCGTTCCAGGGTGTTCTGTTTTTATCTGAACGTGAGTGTATTTCCCTCTAGCACAATGATATTTAACAGGATGTGGCAAAGTATTATGCACCGTCGTAATGTATGCACTGAGACCGGTGGTTGTCACTTTGAACAATTGCTGTGACACTATTTTGTTGCCATGTAGTATAAGCAGTTTACTGATTGTTGAGTATAGTTCCGTATTCGAAGCATTCAGTTTAGGAACCTCGACCACATGCTTCATTTTTATCCCTAAGGTTTGATACACTCTGTGTATCTTCTCATTCCCGCTGTGATGTAATTTTCGTTCGGCCTGTGACACATTTAAGTTCCGCTCAGAGTTCTAAGTTGTCACTTATGATCTGATTACGTAAGTTAATTATATGCATTGAAATAGCCAATTATTTCAGCCTAACCGGCTTACGCGCTTTCGGTTTTCAGCAAGTATTTAAATTTCTGCCTCTATCCAGACATTATAAAACAGGTATGTTCCAAGCTACAGCGAGGACAGGAGAGAGTGTTCTAGCATAATTTTAAAATTTTTCATTGTTACTGTAACAATTTCAAAATACATCTTTCCGAGCCAATACTGACACGAAATTTTGGACTGAAATCCGACCAACCGAGTTTTTGGTACGTTTGTTGTACAACTTTATGGATTTTAAAACTGATGAAGTTTACAAAATTAAAATTGTAGTAAGACACTGCATCATGTGAAATGATAATTAAATCAAGACACTAAGCTGTCGACAGGCGTTGATATACATCAACGGTGACAGTTGAAAATGTGTGCCCCGTCCAGGACTTGAACCCGGGATCTCCTGCTTGCATGGCAGACGCGCTATCCATCTTTTTTTTTCTTTCTCACTTTGTTCATTATAGTTAGTTGCATTTGGTCTTTGCGGACATCGCAAGACACCCGTTTAAGATGATCGTTTATTCCTCGATTAATGGTTCAAATGGCTCTGAGCACTATGGGACTTAATATCCGAGGTCATCAGTCCCCTAGAAGTTAGAACTACTTAAACCTAACCAACCTAAGGACATCACACACATCCATGTCCGAGGCACGATTCGAACCTGCGACCGTAGCAGTTGCGCGGTTGCAGACTGAAGCGCCTAGAACCGCTTGCCGCCAAAGGCCGGTCTGATTCCTTGACTCAGTTTTCTATTACAGAGAGCACACCCCCCTCCGACCGAAAACATTACAGTGAGACTGTAACCACGAACCAGCGAACTATAACAGACTCTTTTTCACAGGTCAGTGAAAATCTACAGAATTTTACTTGCATCACACCGCGTTAGACCATCCCTCTACATTTGCATACCACATTACGGCGCGTTTCAGTAACAACTGAAACACATCATCCAGAAATTGTCAAATCAAAGTCAGGTTTCGTTATCCATCGCTACACTCATTACTTGCGGCGGACAATCTTACCAAATCCCGTAAGAGTTGGTGTAATGCGTGTGCATCCAGCACAGGAGAAGGATGTCAATGGCCGGTTAGCCTCTAACTATATGTTATCTGTCCGCCGCAAGTAATGAGTGTAGTTGGCAGGGGCACTACGAATGTAGTGAGTGAAGTTGGGAATGTGGGTGTAATGGGGAGCGTGCAAGGGATAAATACCTGCAGTCGCGCTATTCTCTGTGCGCTCGGTTGCACAGATGGATAGGGCGTCTGCTATGTAAGCAGGAGATCCCGGGTTCGAGTGCTGGTTGGGGCACATATTGTCAGCTGTCCCCGTTGATGTATATTAACGCCTTTCGACAGATTAAGGTACTGATTTAATTATCATTTCATTGTAAGAGAGCAGCATGGATATCAATGTCCGAAAGAACAAATACCATCTTCATATACAGCCTCATGTTGTGAACGTGCGAACGTTGTATTATTGTTACATTACAGTTTTCGACTTCTTTCACATTACCGTGTTATGAGTGTAAGAACGTTGTATTGTTAGTACGTTTCTTTCACATTGCTGTACACGCGTATGCAACTAGTCATGTTACGAGTACGCTATACACGTGTTTATTTTGTACAGTTCTGTCTGAATAACTGAATAAAGTTGGGTCCTACAGCTGTTTCCTTTACTATCAATAACACTGTCGTAATGTTAAGCTGCTCAATAATGTAAGCGCTTAGAATGGAAATCCTCTTCCACATTTTTCCCGACTTCCTCGCTGCTTACCCCATACTGGAAGAGATTAACGTAGCCTATACGATAGAAAACTTATAGAGGCGAAATTTTATGAATTTTTACAGCCGGGCGGTGTGGACAAGCGGTTCTAGGCGCTTCATCCCGGAACCGCGCGACCGCTACGGTCGCAGGTTCGAATCCTGCCTCGGGCATGGATGTGTGTGATGTCCTTAGGTTAGTTAGGTTTAAGTTGTTCTGAGTTCTAGGGGACTGATGACCTCAGATGTTAAGTCCCATAGTGCTCAGAGCCATTTGAACCTTTCTTTTTTTTTTTGAATTTTTAAATAGTGAAATTTGATCATATCAAAAAATGGATGCATGTTATTATAATTACCGTAAAACTCAAAAGTTTCACGGAAAATCTAACAAAAGGATTCGGTACAAATCTTCCATTTATTACTGTTACTAAATGGTAGACTAGCGTGCAGAAGTTTGGACTGAAGACCACAGCAACAACAACTTACTTAATACCGAAGAAGACGGCTGCATATTTTCTCCAAATCGAATGAGGGCGTTGTCGGCGCAGCCGCAGTGGTGTTGGCTGACGACGCCTCTGACGCGTATTACTTCCATGGAGTTCCTGGTGCAACACAAAAATCTGATTTACAGGCGAAATGAAGGGAAGCTCCACTCCAACTTTGTAGTGAAGAAATGGTACCAATTCTAAACTCGTATACGTTGGATTCGTCAGATATATTTGATTTTGCGTATGAGGGACGCTTACTGGACACCAGTGGAAATTCAACTGTAATATCGATCGTTTTCTCACGTGCTCCTAGAAACAACGCTCCTTGGTCATAAATTAGACAGTAGAATGTTTCATTAATCAGCTTAAAAGATTGATATAGCTGTGCAGAGTTAGGTTGTGTTTACAAATGACTTGTAATTACAGGTAGAGTTAAGCGCATCTTGTTAACTATTCACGCGTGAATCTTCTGTTTGCTGGTGCGTGGGAATTACGTTCTGTACTGAGAGGAATATTCCCTTTGTGTCTGATCTTATAACGAAACCCCGCGAAGCAGTACTCGCTTTCAGGATGTATGTCTTATGTATTGGTGCGTTTAACTCTCGTTGTGAAATTTCACTGTTGCACAGTAGTTTACGTACAGCAGACGTTATAAGCTCTGTATGTAAGAGTGATGTAAGACCACTTCCATTTCCGCAGTCGCTTCAATTAACAAGATTCTTCTGAGCTGTTTAGGAATTCTGTTTATGATTTCCCAGCGTCATCAAAACGGCCAGTAAGCGCTACAGGAAAAATACTTGTATTAGTATTGATCGATGGCTTTTCGTTATAAGAAAAGCGATGGTGCGGAGGAATACACATCGACTCGGCAGGATCCTCTTCTCCTCTGTCTTGGCTGTGGTCCTACCAGGGGAATAGAGCTTAAATCCTAAGGCAAGACCTTCCACTTGGACAGTCTGGTGTCATCTGTTGTCCGACCATGGGCTGGGATTCGCAAGAAGGTCGGTCGCTGACGTGGCAGTACACGCGGAATTCCGTACTCAAGTACGACGTGCGCATTCTCCACATTATTGGCCTGTGGCCGCTGGCAGGCTCGCGGCTCTATCGGTGCCTCGTAGCTGTCTTCTTCTCTCTCTGTTTAGGAAACTTTACCGAGGCCGTGATCAACTTGTGCACGCTACACGGATATCTGGAAGACTTCACGCTGGCTTTGTCGAACGCGTCGTTCGTTATCGTTGGCGCCCTAAAAGTGACCTTCTTCTTGCGGAACGAGCGCGGCTATTGCCGTCTGGTGCGATGGCTGGACGCCCTTGTAGCTAGCCAGAGGGAGCGTATTAGAGGACGTCTACAGTTGGAGGATATCTTCACTGGAGCCCAGAGTCTCGCTATGCGCCTTACGAGAGGTTTCTTCGTGTACAACGCGTCGATAGTACTCACTTGGGTGCTGGTGCCGCTGACCGCACCACCAGAAGCCAAAAGGTTGCCTTTCCAGCAGCTCCCCTTAACGGAGGACAGCCCATTCTCCGTTTACGCGCTGTCTTATGCTCTCCAAGGGGTCTCCATGCTCTGGATAGCTCTAATCAGTGTGCAGATGGACTGCTTCTTTACCGCTGCCATGATCCACGCCACATCTCAACTGAGGATACTGTCTTCGATCATCGCTGATCTACAGCTGGGAAACGACGACCAGAAACTTCAGGAGAAAATCTCACTAGATAGCATGTACAAAGAGTTGCGTCTATGCATACAGGCGCACCAAGAAATCACAAGGTATATAATGGCAGTACATTCTACACAATAATTCAGTGGTATTATACACGCTTCATAGGGGCAACTACAACAAATTTCAAATTTAGGTTGGCTGCTCACTATTCCCCAGTGAGTTTATCATTTCGTGGATCTTCTTTAACTTTGTCAAATCTAACGAATACCAATGAATATTCGACTTACAATGAGAGGTCCAAAGTGATAGGAACGACTTTTTGTAATCATTTAGCCGATGATATAGGTTAAGGTACCAGGTACCATAGCCTATAGTCATTCACCATGGTGGACCCTTGTTTGCAAGTAATCGGCAAAAAAGAATTTCACATTTTCACATGATGCGCTACAGCTTTGAACACGTAACTTTTCACATATAAGTTGCGTAGTTTGTTGGTTACTGTCCACTCCTAACAAGCAAAAGGTTGTGGGTTATTCCTCTTCTCGTGCTTTTGAATTTTAATTTTTTATTTATAAACCTTTGGTCACCCTTTTTATTCAAATAATGGGTTGAAATGTAATTTATTTTCCTTATATCCTGTATCACATCATTTTAATCATTGTATTAACTTTGACAATTGCTCTCACTTTTTCTCGTATCTTTCTTTTGCTACTTGGAATCTTATTTCGTGTGATTTTATCCCGAGATTTTTCCGTTGAAATGGTACGGCCAATTTCCTTCCCTATTCTGGACACAGTCCGTGCTTGTGCTCCGTCTCTGATGACCTCGACGTCGACTGGACATTAAACACAAACTTCCTTCCTTCCTTCCTTCCTTCCTTCATGCGATTTTATCATCTTATATTTTCGTCCATGTTTTTACAGTCATTATTTATTTTCCCCATTTGTTTGACGTTCGTTTTACTTAAAACCCCTCCTTCGTTTCAATATTCATTTGTTTGTTTTGTCTATAGTCCAATAAGACTTTATGTCTCAATGTCTGAATGACGATTACCATTCAAAAAAACGCACAAAAATTACATTTTTGTCATTATTTCAGAGTCAATATAAGCAGAGTATTGCATCTTCTGTTTTTTAACTAACAGATCAAAATTTTCAAATGTTTATATATCGTGATAGAGAAATAAAAATAATTAAACTCACATGCACAAGGATTCCAACTGGAAAAGGAATGACAGGAAGAAAGATGAGAGCAATTGATAAACGTAATACGATGATTGAAATGAAGTGACAAAGGAACAGAAATAAAAAGTTACATTCAAAGTGATTAACTAAAAGAAAATAATAATCAAAGTCTTTTTTGATAAATATTCAAAAATAAAAAATTCGAAGTAATTGACGAGATTCGAACCCCCAACCTTTTACATGTAAGGACTGAACATTTACTATTACGTTACAGGAACTATCTGGGATACACTACTTGTTTAATGCTGTCAACGATCACGCAGATTTGAGAATTTTTTTTTCAGCAAATACCTCATAAACGAGGACCCATAAAGGTGAATGGCTGCAGGGTGTGATACCGGGACCTAAACCTACATCACAGTACAGTTTGTTTCAAAATGTCGATTCGACCGCAGAGAACCTCTCCTTGTCGGCAAAATTCTTATGAATGTATAGCCGATTTATGATGTAAAAGGAATTAACAGGATTCCAGCTTTGTTACAAGCCTTCACCAAGGGATGTTTAATTATGTTCGTTATTGGCTATTTTCAGTACAGCAAGACATCATTACTGCGGTTGATAATGGTGTGAGTACATGCAGGGTATTGGGTATATCTAACGCTACTGAAACTTTTCAGGTAGATATTGCAACACTGTATGCTCAGTAGATGTGAACATGCAGCTAGCTGATCTCTATCTTTCAGACAATGAGAGAGATCGACTCAATGCCGTGAGGGCCATGAGTGCATCACACACACAGTTGGCTGGATAGCAGTGACTGAGAATGATGATGTGATGGACCCAGGACCACAATCTCACAAGAAGACTGAGCATGGACGCTGCAGAAGAACTACACCTCGAGGAGATAGCAATATTTTTCGAATGTATCTGACGAATACGTGGACGACTACGGTGATAAGCCAGTCGCGAGTAGTGCCAGAGTGTCAACACTAACAGTAGGGAACAGGTTACTGGAAGCTGTGTTGAGATCTCGAGTTGTTGTTCGTCATACCACAGACAACAGCAGCTTGAACGGTGATGAGCCAGAGTCAATTCGGACGTTGAGTGGCGTTCTGTGGTGTTTAGCGACGAGTCTCACTTCTGTCTGTGTAGTCGGATTGACATCAACGTTTCTGTAGACGACATATTGGAAGATCATAGGAAGCTGCTGTTAGGGAGAGTCAGACCTCAGGAACTCCTAGAATCATGGAGGAAACGGTGGAGGAGATACTGGATATGACAACAGGATTGATTTAGCAACTGTTAAAGGGGACGTGAATGCTTGTCACTATGTAACAAGAACGTAAATCGTGTTGTCATATGCTTCATGACTAGGGTAACAACTGGCACATTCGAGCGGGATAATGCAAGACCATACTCTGCAATTTTCACCACGAATCACAGAGAAGTCTACGGATCCTTGCCCAGTCCTCACTCACAGAACATATCTGGGAAGTGATGGCAAGACGTATTCTTTCATACTGTCCTCCACCAGCAGTATTCGTGAACAGACCCAGCATGTTTTTCAGGTATCCCTAGAAATTTCTCAAGAAGATATTCGGAGTCTGCTTACTTCCATCCCACAGGGAATATAATTGTGCATCGGTGTCCTTGGTGGTCACGCCTCATACTAATGTGCTCGATTGCTATCAGTTCTGAAAGGAATGAAAGTTTAATCATTTAATTCCTTTATGTTCTTAAAGTTTTACAAATTTCGTATTGCTGCTTCACGCTTATCATTTTCCATTTCCGTCGCTGTATTTCTCATAGTCAGGAATTTTTGCTCTGTGGGGCGGTGCGGTCAACAGAACGAGCGCTAGTCTAATAGTGGTCCCAATAGTCTGCAGTGGTAGCTGTTAAGTTACCAGGAGTCTTCTTAAAAGTCTAACTTTCGTATAATATTTCAACTAGTCCTCTTCGTCAGGTGTTACAAGAGCAGATTTCAAATATGTTTGCCACATAGCTACGAACAGTCGGCGGAAAAATCTGACACTGCCATTCTTGGCCTTCTGAAGTACACAAAGTGCTTCATTTTACGAGCACAATGTTTCGACGGCTGCTTCAAGTTGTTGGATACTCGGATCCATGGAAAGCTTCCCTTGTTCTCCTCAGTCACTAAAGAGCAGCTTCGGTATTGTTTTTAGATCGCCTTCGGTCTGTCTCTAAACAAAATATGTACGTCCACTGTCAAATCTTGTCGGTTTAATTAGGCACTGAAAAGAGATTATGCTTCACCCAAAGAAAATGGTAAATGCGAAAGACGAACAGACGTAGCTTTGGTGAGTTTAGAGCTAATTTGGATGTGGGACTGCGGTGTCGATTATCATGTGAAATGGCCACTGGCTTAATTTTTGGTTCATTCTTTGTAGTCAGCGAAATCGTTACACAATGGTTATGTTATGTTATGCTAAACGGGGACCTAGAAACGATGGACAGGCTCCGTCCCCGGCCACAGCCGCAGTGGTCCACAACCCCACGACGACTACCGAAGTTCACTTCACCCCTCCGCTGCCCCACACCGAGCCCAGGATTAAACCAGCCCGCATTCTCCGAGGCAGATGGAAAACCGCCTAAAAACCATCCACAGACTGGCCGGCTCACCGGACCTCGACACAAATCCGCCGGGTGGATTCGTGCGGGGGACCGGCGCTCCTTTCCGCCCGGAAAGCCGTGCGTCGGACCGCTCGTCCAACCGGGCGGGCTACACAATAGATCTCTAACAGCCACGGGGTCGACAGCAAGAAAGATCGTTCTGGACAAGACAATGAATACATATTCAGGAATTTCATATTACATACCGCTGCCCAGAAAACCTGATTGAGGTTTCCCGTGAGCTCCTTAAAGCACTTAGTGCCAATCGGTTTGTTCGCAAACTTTGGTTCAACTGAACTAGATCACTGTCACTAACATTTCTGACCTCGAAGAGGTTTTTTGCTCTAGCCTTTCTTTCTTCTTCGGTGTCAGGGTATTAATGTATAATTAATCTTCATTTCTATGAACTTAGATAGACGGAAGAGCTGACCATTGTCTTCCTGAAGGAATGTTCGTCTAGGAACGTCAAGAAATTCATTAAAATGTTAATCAAAGGGCTGGATCGGAAACTGGACACATGGCCCTGAGTACAAGGGCTTGTACTGAAAATGCGAGATAAAAAGCATAATAAATGACAGGACTATATTTTCTTAATACTCTGTTACGTTTCTCATCATTTCGTAAACTTTCCACTTCAAAGTGAGCAGAGCAGGCAAATTTTAGCAATAGCTTCATCTTATTTTCTAGGGGAAACGCAGTGTATATCTCATTGTTAACGAACTTAATAGTATGGGTCTCATTTCTTGCATGCTGCAACGTGTGGAAAAAACTGTCTTAGAAGAAACTAAGGAGTCCCAGAGGAGAATTAAAGCAAATGTCCGTATCGGTTTATCAGCTAGAAGATGGTGCAGTGGAATACAAAACCGGGTACTTGTCGAGGCATGGGCATCTCTTGCGGACACCAATCGCAAATGACTCCGTATAGATTTTTAGGAGCACAAAGACACTAGACGGAAAGGCAGAGCGTTACACTTTAGCACGCTCTTCAGATCTTTGTCTGTAGCCAGCCCAATAACGAAAGTTTAATATACACTGGCGGAAAAAAATCTCAAACCCAGGAAGGAATTGTGTGACATAAACGAAAGTTCGTAGGCGTGTTCCTGCATCCAAAGGATGATTTCCGCTGAAATTTCGCGCCAGTCGCGTAAGAGTGATTCTGGTAGCACCACTATGAGGATGCAAATCAGGTTTACTTTTAACAGAAGCTGTAACGGTCGTGAACGTTAGTTACCTTTGATGCTGGAAATGGTCAGCTGCTTATGGTCAAGAAAGACGGCATTGTCAGCACATCACTGAATTTGGACGAAGTTGTGTAACAGGGTTACGAGAAGCTGCGATATTGCAGAAAGACTTGACAGGAATGTAGCCACTGTACATGACTGTTAGCAGCGATGGTCACGAGAATGTACAGCGTTGTAAGAAGACTGGGCTCCGGAAAGCTACGTGGCATTATTGAGAGGGAAGACCATCGTGTTCGACGTGTGACCCTGGCGCTTCGTACTGCAGCTGCAGCAGCCGTTTGAGCAGCAGATGTCAGTGCAGTGACTGTTGCAAACCAGTACCTTCACGAAGAGCTCTGAGCCAGACGCCCATTAGCGTGCATTCCACAGTCCCCAAACCACCACCATTTGCAACCTCAGTGGTGTCAAGCGAGAGCTATCGGAGGTCAGGGCGAGGCTCGGTTGTGTTTTCTGACGAAAGCTGGTTCTGCCTCGGTGTCAGTGACGAGCGTTTGTTGGTTAGAACAAGGTCAGTTGAGGGCCTGCGACCATCTAGTCTGTGTTATAGACACAGTGGACCTACACTTGGAGTGCAATTTCATATTACAGCACGAGCACTCTCGTGTTAATCCCACACGTACTGACAGCAAGTTTGTCCGTCAGTCTGCTGATTCGACCTGTTGTGGTGCTATTCATGAACGAAGTTCTGGGGAGTGTTTTCTAACAGGATATCGCTCGCTCACCTATCACTGTTATAACCTAACATGCTCTACAGAGTGTCGAATTGTTGCGTGGGCATGTTCTAGCAACAGATATGTCTCTAATCGAGCACATTTGGGACATCATTGCACGACAGCTTAAGCGCAATCCACAGACAGCATTAACCGTCACTGTATTGACCGACCAAGTGCAACAGGCATGGAACGCCATCCAACAAACTGACATCCGGTCCCTGTACAACAAAGTGCATACCCGTTTGCATAGTTGCATTCAGAGTTCTGGCGGTTACGTCGATTATTAATGTACCGGTGTTTCACATTTGCAGTGGTTTATCTCGGGTTACATTAACCTGTTATCTCTCAGTGAAAATCGCTTAAATACGTTACCTAGACAAATGTTTTTCCAAAATTTCGTTACTCTACATTATTTATTTTTTGATATCGCGATTTTTTTCCGTCGGCCTATTTCCTTATTACATTATTATGTGGTACCATTCCGTTTTTACAGCTACAGTCTTGTTTAGAAAACAGAAAAATTTCTCCCGAAAATTAAGGTTTTTCCAAATGTGAAAATGTCTTACAAGGTACAACATGGCTATGTAGCTATAAACAAACGTTCTACTGGAATTTAAAAGCGTTGCAGTCGTGAAAATCTTGTTAATACTGTACTTCATCGCCTATCTGTTTCATTAGTACTCTACCTCACAAAAGTAATCAGTAAGTGAAATCAATTTAAGCAGAACTATTGTCAAAAACGTATACCTTTTGAAACAGAAGGTGCTGGAAACCAGCACAAATTTCCATTTCCACGACAAGAAAAACTGTTATGCCATTAAAGAAATTCGGTTCATTTTCAAGTAACACATGTTCCACAGTAAAATACCTTTTTCTCATATTTCAGGGTACAAAATGGTGTACGACCGATAAAGTACGGCTCTGTCCATAACATTCACTATAGAATTCACAATATATTCCTAATAGCTCAAAAAATAATACATAATTTAAATTTCGCGAACCCGAAGCATTTACAAACGCTGCACACAACACAACAAAACTGAATAAAATTACGGAAACTGCATATGGCGGTCTCAAGTGCGCATTCCCTCTTGTTATTCGAAAATCAGTCAGTAGACTAATGTACCAACCAGGAAACACACGTGTTCCTAGGTACAGTATCCTCTAGGTACAATACTCTCCCATACTTGGCAAACTGCTGCAGTATTCTAGTACTAGTAGAGACAATAAATGAATGACGCAATAATAGTCCTTCTCCGAAGCGAGATTTGTTACCTGCACAATGACTGAAGCGGTAGTGAAACTGCTAAAACAAGAACTAAGCAACTTTACACTCATGAGCCCTTATTGGTGTATATAATTTGTTTTCACTTTAAAATACCCAGTATAGGTTGTTGAAATGCGTAAGCCACTCGTCTACCATTGTAAACACGATGTATTTCGTCTTTGCAGATTTGTCGATCACCTCGAGAGCGTCATGAACCCTATAGCAATGATGCAGCTCGCTGTTGGAGTATTCAACGGTTGCATGCTGATATTTCCGGCGACGTATGTAAGTATCTGTGGAGTATACTCCAGGTATCTATGAAAGAGCTATCGCATGTATAAACTCAGTATTGTCATTGTAATATCGAAAATTTAAAATCTCGCCAGTGAAAAACAGTCCCAGTGGCTTATAGATTGCACGGGAGAGTGAATGTCCCTTGCTGTTGCCCAACAGGTTAGTCTTCTCCGAAAGCTTATATTCTTTTTGGTTAGAATTGCTGCTATTCCTAAACCCCAATGCTGTAAGGAAGTGGCCGTTGTGTCCCTTCGTTCTCGTTCCCTTGGATTTAATTCAGTTAATATCGTTCGATGAAGTGACAAGGAAGAAAAGGATAGTCCATCTCTCAACAACAGAATGGAGTAAAGTCAAATCCAGCATGTACATTAGCACATAAATGAAATTTATTCTAGAGATTCGTTCGCCTGGAAGAGTTCTCATGTCTTGCCGCTGGAGAGGAAATAAAGACTCGACAGAAGTTGCTGAAGTACTGGAAAAAAAGAAAGGATGCGCACCAGAGTAGATGAGATCAAGGTGACAGTATTGTTCTTAGAAAATCTTTATGAAGTTCGTAGGATATATATCATTTGCTTTAATGCAACATTTCAGACCGCTATATGGCCGTGTCTTTTAATATATGCACACATTTCTTAATTGGCAATAATCACTTGTAGCTTCGAAACACGTTATCCTGATGAATCTTTGCAGTTTTATTGATATATGGGCACTAAACCGTTCGTCATGTAGACCAACATTTAGAATATTTTTCTCTGCCGCCCCCCCCCCCCCCCCGCCCCTCCCCTCACCTGTTAGATCAGCTTTTCGCATGGCATTGCTTGCAGTGGGCGATACATACCAAAGTCCTTATTCATCTTCTAGGGCAACTTCACTCAAAAAGTTTCATTTCTACTGAGTCAACAAACAAGTGCCAACGATTTCTTTTTATGCATTTCCGATATGGGATATAGTACAACCGGACCGCCATAGACTCATTACGAATGGCCCAGTGATGTGTAGTGGTAGTAAAAGTTAGCTGTCTTCTCTCAAAAAAGAACAGAAAAGTCAACCAGCAAATATAACAGTTTGAGACGCCATATTTTTAAATTTGCTTATGTGCCTGTGCGCAGGGTTTCTGGTGTCATTTAAATTACATAATGAACTATTTTCAATTGTTTCAGTCTGAATTCCGTATGAGTGTGTGTCCTCATATGCTTGAATATGACTATAGAACGTAGAAAATAAGTAAAAAAAGTAACAATGTAAGTTATGTTTTCTTTTTCCCCTTTGTTTGTGAGTCACAATCTATATTTACGAGCGTTTAGGCGAAATGTATAATAGAAATAGAATCAAGTAAATTTATACTTAGCAAACAATTATAATTCCCTAACAAACAACAGAGGAAAATGGTACAACATCTTTAGTTATATTATATCTCTTTATATATCACCAGAGCCCGAATTTGTGTGCAGGAACAAGTACCAAAAACAAATTTCAAGCACATATGCAATAAAAATTCGTAAAATATGCATAAACATATTACGATTAACAAATATTGTCATCAGTCCACCGTAGTTATATTATTTGTTATTTTATTCATGGCTGTAATTTTCAGAATCTGTGGTATTACTTTTTTAAGATAAAATTCAGTCTTCAGTTGCAAATAAATTTTATTATGTTACTTCCTGGCAGATTTTTTTGTAACCTTGTATATTTATTTAAATATATTAACAACGATACATTAAAAACATTTCATTCTATTAAATTATTTCTAGAGTTGGTTAACATTGCTGTCATTTTATAGGTTTTCGTTTGTATATCCTTTTCTTTTTTCGTTTTTCTCTTATTGTTGTTCCTTGAACCTTTTTAGATGGCCTTTTGTCGTATTTTTTGTTTGGGTAAGGCATTGCAAGAAAGGCATAATAATTTATACGTTGCAACGACACACTGATTTTGAGTTCAAATTTCTGTATATCATGCACTTGTGATGCCACATTCACATTGTGTATTCTGGTTTGATCTCTTTCTCTAGTTTGCACTGTTAGGTGGGACAGTATGAGGGAAAACATCAGCATGATAGATGGAGCAGAAGTGGAAGAAAATTTTTTTTTTTACATGCGCTACAGATTATACATGAATTGAAGAGTAAAACTGTGTGCCGAGACTCGAACTCGGGACCTTTGCCTTTCGCGGGCAAGTGCTCTACGAACTGAGCTACCCAAGCACGACTCACGCCCCGTCCACACAGCTTTACTTCTGCCAGAACCTCGTCTTGGTCCGGCACACAGTTTTAATCTGCCAGGAAGTTTCATGTCAGCTCACACTCCGCTGCAGAGTGAAAATATCATTCTGGAAATTTTATTTTGCTCCACCGGTTTCGACAGACTAATTTGTTATCTTCAGAAGCTTACAAAATTAGAGATACTATAAATCTTTAGACTTCAGCTACATTTTTATGTGAAGTATAAAAAGTATATTACAGGAACTTACTTTTTTTAACATATGTCAATATTTTTTCCATTGCTCCATAGAAGCATAATGGCATGGTATGTCCAAAATGTAGATACTATATGTGATTTTTAAACACTGATTGACAGTTTACAGTAACTGAATTTATCTATGTATCTGTTGTGCTAACAGCAAGAAGAATATGTAAAATCATACATAATAATATAACCAAAGCATATAAAGAAGTTTAATATAATATATTTGAAAAAAATATGGCACGTTGTTCTGATATATGAAGGGGATGGGCTAATTTACATGTTTCATGTGAAAACTACCCAATTCCTTTGTATATGTAATGCCAAGGTCTAAAGATTGATAACATCCCTAATTTTGTAGGGTTCTGGAAATTAATTTGCAACGGATGCCTGAATTTTATCCTGAAAAAAATTATTTGTACTTAATTACTGTTGAAAATTATTCCATTGCTTTAATCTAAATCTTAATGGGAAACAAAATAAAGAATGTTTTATATTAGAAACTCAACATATTGTTCAATACTGCTGCAACAGACGAGAAGCGCCATGCCAGGAAAAGGGTTGAAAAGTGAAAGTGGCCTCTCTGCGTCACAAGAGGTCACCGGTATATGAAACTCCGAATCCCTTTTTTAGTGAGTTCTTCTTGCACTTCACACGTTTCCCCAGTCAGGAGTTTTTCAACTTCACTAATTGTTTTATAGGTTGGTTTTTACCAGCAAGTCCATCCACTTATCCAAATCAATTTTTGCGATTCCATGTGTTTAGGATGGCAGTGTTGGCAACACCTGACACACTAGGTACAATGATAGTTACAATGAATTATTCTTTGCTTGCAATTCCTTTTTTGACTTCTGGCAGCACAGGAAAGCAACTACCTATGTACTGGTATTTATTTTCTATATCACTTGAGTTCAAACACGTTTGAACTATCTGTATAAAATCGTCTTCTGGACCTTAATTGTGTACTATTTTTTCACATCACTGAAATGTTAAGCATAGCAACATGTGCCCTCCAACCGCGAACCCCACCATGTTAAAATAGACTGAGGAGATAAAGCTAATCTGAAAACTGAAACTCTAGTAGGTGCTTTAATGAAAATTTTCTTGCTCTTGAGAACAAGATGCTCATCTTTCGGATATTGTGATCTCAGCGTTTCTGCTACGCAGTGTAGCCCATGGGCTAAACACGTCAAATGTATAACTTTGGGGTGAAGAGTTTTTAATGCAGTTGTTTGTTTTACAAAGTGTGGAACAGCATCTGTAAGAAATAACAGCAGACTGTAGTATTTTATACCATCAGGCCACAAAAACTAGAGAATGGTTAAAAATTGCGTTTGTAGAGTGGTTTACCCTTTTAATATCCAAATACTGGGTGTTCCATTTATCTGATGACTTCCTGTGCAGCGCAGTATATGCCAGGCAGCGAGCACTCCGTTGCCCAGCGATAAGATGCCGTGTCACCCGTCCACTGCTGCGGTACGGCATGACTACATTTACAATACAAGTTAATAAATGTTGTGCTCACTCGTGTCACGCATGGAGATGCTCGAACTGCCTGCCATTATTTCCCACGCATTTCTGACATCTTCTCAAGAAACACAGGATTAATTCTCTCTGAGATATTGAAATAATTGATTCACGGATTTATCGGTCAGTTCCAGTTCCTCTATCGTGAATTTCGCGCAAAGTAAGCTTCGTCCTCTTTCACTCAGTTCATTGAAAAACGGTCGCAAAATGTTCTGCACATATCTTACACTATCTTATTTCCTCCATATTCCTGTTTCTGAAAGTGACTGTAACTGCAGCTAAGTGCACGTAACACATCCGCCAGAAGTGATCCTACGTCGTACCTCAGATGATTCAGCATCACACAATAAGAAAGGGGAACACCAGACTCTATTGCAACGTTGCTAAATAATTAGCTTATACGATGAAATTGCACAGTCGTCTTTTCAAGAAATTAAAGAAAAATGTTGCATGTGTCAACCAACTAGAACTTTAAATACCTTGCTTTATAATTTCGCAATAAAATATTTAATGATGAATGGGAATTTTTATTTTGAGCGGAAAATGGCTTGACTTGCAAATCTTAATAAATACACAAGCAAAATAAATTTTCCACAAGAACTGCAAAACTGATTCCATAAAGGTGAGAACAGTAGACAAAACTGTTAATGCATACATTTAGATTATTCAAAAACTTAACTGTTTTTGCAAAGAAATCCGAATTCTCGATATCACTCAAAAGATACACAAACCAGAAACCATGACTACAACCAGTATACTATGCGTGGCTGCTTCTACTTTACTTAATTCCCAGACTGTGAGATGTTCACCAGCATAGAGTTGCTTTACGTGAGAATCAGAGTAGCTTCTCCATCAACTTGCTATATAAACTGTCAGTAACGTGGTGTAATTAAATAGTTCGTGACTACTTCACGATTTTCGAAACAATCATACACCTTGAATCTATAAAGGACAAAAGTCATCATTACTCGTGCTCACAAAACGGAAGTCACTTTTTTCAGTTCATTTTCGTTTGGTGGCTATACGAGTAATTTGGTGTTTAGCCCGAAACAGGACGGCTAAAAAAAAATAGGTGCCAATTGCTGCTCAGGATTTCGTTAAAATTTCGTCGAAAGGTTTTGAACGGTCTGTGGTGGTTCTGCCCCGTACACCACAGCAGAAACTGCAGTCGCATTGCAATTGGAAGGAGTGCGGTCACGCCCTTAGAGGAGGGCTGAACTGTCCGCCGGGTGTCAAGAGTGTCGAAAGTTGCCAAGAACGTCGTCCTGGTGTTCATCAAACAGCGAACTGTCGTTTCCGACGGCGAAACGTTTGAGATCCAATCCCCGCAAGGAAATGAGTGGTTTCATTGACGTCCCTTATGTCACCCAAAAAGAACATCTCGTGTCAGTTATGAGCAGCGGTGTGTGAAAGGTTTTCCTCGGCCACCCATCAGACATTAGCTTGAATTCGACGCTGTCCGTCGCAATTCTGACCTCTATCGCAGACGTATATAAAGAAGGCGAGAAATACGTGTGACAGGGATGTGACGTTCTTCCCATCGTATGACACGTCCACGGTAGCGTTGGGCAGAATTTAGAGTGAAATTGGGTGCCAATGTGATATCAATAACCCATGAACTTCTGGGCTCTGGCCTTGCTTTTCGCATCCGAACCCCGATGTGACGTCGCAGGGGGCCATGTTTTTGCGTCATAGCAGATAAAGGTTTTAGGCACCTTTGGACCAAATTTCAGACTTCTACGTGACAATGGGTCTCAGTGTGATGGCTTTCTATCACCATATCATGAGTTTCATTAAGAATTTCTTCAGAAGAAATCACAATCAGAACAATACTAAACTTGCAGCTCTCGGTCTTAATGCTGTGGTTTCCTTTTCCCATATCACGAGTTACACTGACCGTTCCTCAGAAGAAACCGCACTGAGAATTACGCTAAGCTTGCAGCTCTCGAGCGACTGCATATGAATTCATTTATCGAAAACAATCTGTCCTGTCTACTAATGGTCAATACCCATGTACTTTCCTCTCTAGTCTACAACCAACGCATTAGAATCATTGTTTTAATAATTTTCGTCTGTATCCATGTGTGTCACACTGTTCGTATAAGCGAGTTAGTGACGAACAATTGCGCATTACGTCTCTTCGAATGTTTGGGGAAAAAAGTGAAGAGTGACTTTTACATACAATAGCCATTTTAGAGCTGTTTGAGTTGCCATAATAATTAACGTTTTCCATGTTTTTAAAAATATTTTGTTCTATCCCCTGTGACGCGATGGCTAAACGCTGAAGATGACTTGCCTGTGAACGCCTGGGAAAATAAAAGGTTACGCGTCTCTAATGAAAAAACGTGGACTCTTAGTAGGATGAAACCTGTAGGAGAATAGGAACCTTTCTTTCTGAACGTTTTGATATACAATTAACCACATTAGTTCTCACGTTATGTTTATTATAATTTTTTTATGAAGATCAGTAAATTACTTTTTTATGTGTTGGTCTATGCCCTTACTAACTATCTCACTTAGATGTCTGAAACATTAAGTACACATGAAAAACACATCTATCTAAGAAGTAGACTACAATAATGTCATTTCAGCCACAAGTTTTAATTCTCTTTCATAATTAATCAGTACGTATTTTCCTTCCTGTTGATATTACGGTAGTGCATGTAGTCTGATTTCTTCTAAATAGTAACCTGAAACATCCCAAACAAATAGATTTTTTGTGCATAAAATAAATATGTCAGAAAGTCTAATTCTCAGGAAATTCAGCTCAAAGTTGTATTTGATTTGCGACTCATCTCTGTTGTTCCCAATACACCCCAGTTGCGTAATCTTTTTGGTTTACATGTTCCTGATCCTCTCTCTTTCTTTTGTTGGTTCTCCTTGTTCATCTGGAGTCTTTAGTCGATTCAGGGACCTATTCTTCCGCGCTTCGGTCAATCTCATGGAATCAATAGCTAAAAGTGCCTGTGTGATATTAAAACCAGAGTATATGACAAGCATCTCTAGAACTTCACTGCCCCACATTAATGTGACATAATGACAAGATAGCAGGAACTCAAACTATGGAAATAATTACAAGAAAAACAACCCTCGAGAGCCAAAGATAAGCAAGAGAAACGTAAGAGATTCGCGAAGTTTATCTTTTATCGGTGTTGTGTAGTATATTTTTTTCTGAAACAAAAGTCTAATGACAAATCAATATGAAATTCCTTAGAGGTAACAAAGAAAGTTAATTATTAAATAATAAATAATGTTATTAAATAATGTACTCCACAAAAATGTGGGAAATTAAGGAGATGGGACCTGGATAAACTGAAAGAACCAGAGGTTGTACAGAGTTTCAGGGAGAGCATAAGGGAACAATTGACAGGAATAGGGGAAAGAAATACAGTAGAAGAAGAATGGGTAGCTCTGAGGGATGAAGTAGTGAAGGCAGCAGAGGATAAAGTAGGTAAAAAGACGAGGGCTGCTAGAAATCCTTGGGTAACAGAAGAAATATTGAATTTAATTGATGAAAGGAGAAAATATAAAAATGCAGTAAATGAAGCAGGCAAAAAGGAATACAAACGTCTCAAAAATGAGATCGACAGGAAGTGCAAAATGGCTAAACAGGGATGGCTAGAGGACAAATGTAAGGATGTAGAGGCTTATCTCACTAGGGGTAAGATAGATACTGCCTACAGGAAAATTAAAGAGACCTTTGGAGAGAAGAGAACCACGTGTATGAATATCAAGAGCTCAGATGGCAGCCCAGTTCTAAGCAAAGAAGGGAAGGCAGAAAGGTGGAAGGAGTATATAGAAGGTTTATACAAGGGTGATGTACTTGAGGACAATATTATGGAAATGGAAGAGGATGTAGATGAAGACGAAATGGGTGATACGATACTGCGTGAAGAGTTTGACAGAGCACTGAAAGACCTGAGTCGAAACAAGGCCCCCGGAGTAGACAACATTCCATTAGAACTACTGACGGCCTTGGGAGAGCCAGTCATGACAAAACTCTACCAGCTGGTGAGCAAGATGTATGAGACTGGCGAAATACCCTCAGACTTCAAGAAGAATATAATAATTCCAATCCCAAAGAAAGCAGGTGCTGACAGATGTGAAAATTACCGAACTATCAGTTTAATAAGTCACAGCTGCAAAATACTAACGCGAATTCTTTACAGACGAATGGAAAAACTGGTAGATGCGGACCTCGGGGAGGATCAGTTTGGATTCCGTCGAAATGTTGGAACACGTGAGGCAATACTGACCTTACGACTGATCTTAGAAGAAAGATTAAGAAAAGGGAAACCTACATTTCTAGCATTTGTAGACTTAGAGAAAGCTTTTGACAATGTTGACTGGAATACTCTTTTTCAAATTCTAAAGGTGGCAGGGGTAAAATACAGGGAGCGAAAGGCTATTTACAATTTGTACAGAAACCAGATGGCAGTCATAAGAGTCGAGGGGCATGAAAGGGAAGCAGTGGTTGGGAAAGGAGTGAGACAGGGTTGTAGCCTCTCCCCGATGTTATTCAATCTGTATATTGAGCAAGCAGTAAAGGAAACAAAAGAAAAATTTGGAGTAGGTATTAAAATTCATGGAGACGAAGTAAAAACTTTGAGGTTCGCCGATGACATTGTAATTCTGTCAGAGACGGCAAAGGACTTGGAAGAGCAGTTGAACGGAATGGACAGTGTCTTGAAAGGCGGATATCAACAAAAGCAAAACGAGGATAATGGAATGTAGTCAAATTAAATCGGGTGATGCTGAGGGAATTAGATTAGGAAATGAGACACTTAAAGTAGTAAAGGAGTTTTGCTATTTAGGAAGTAAAATAACTGATGATGGTCGAAGTAGAGAGGATATAAAATGTAGACTGGCAATGGCAAGGAAAGCGTTTCTGAAAAAGAGAAATTTGTTAACATCGAATATACACTCCTGGAAATGGAAAAAAGAACACATTGACACCGGTGTGTCAGACCCGCCATACTTGCTCCGGACACTTCGAGAGGGCTGTACAAGCAATGATCACACGCACGGCACAGCGGACACATCAGGAACCGCGGTGTTGGCCGTCGAATGGCGCTAGCTGCGCAGCATTTGTGCACCGCCGCCGTCAGTGTCAGCCAGTTTGCCGTGGCATACGGAGCTACATCGCAGTCTTTAACACTGGTAGCATGCCGCGACAGCGTGGACGTGAACCGTATGTGCAGTTGACGGACTTTGAGCGAGGGCGTATAGTGGGCATGCGGGAGGCCGGGTGGACGTACCGCCGAATTGCTCAACACGTGGGGCGTGAGGTCTCCGCAGTACATCGATGTTGTCGCCAGTGGTCGGCGGAAGGTGCACGTGCCCGTCGACCTGGGACCGGACCGCAGCGACGCACGGATGCACGCCAAGACCGTAGGATCCTACAAAGTGCCGTAGGGGACCGCACCGCCACTTCCCAGCAAATTAGGGACACTGTTGCTCCTAGGGTATCGGCGAGGACCATTCGCAACCGTCTCCATGAAGCTGGGCTACGGTCCCGCACACCGTTAGGCCGTCTTCCGCTCACGCCCCAACATCGTGCAGCCCGCCTCCAGTGGTGTCGCGACAGGCGTGAATGGAGGGACGAATGGAGACGTGTCGTCTTCAGCGATGAGAGTCGCTTCTGCCTTGGTGCCAGTGATGGTCGTATGCGTGTTTGGTGCCGTGCAGGTGAGCGCCACAATCAGGACTGCATACGACCGAGGCACACAGGGCCAACACCCGGCATCATGGGGTGGGGAGCGATCTCCTACACTGGCCGTACACCTCTGGTGATCGTCGAGGGGACACTGAATAGTGCACGGTACATCCAAACCGTCATCGAACCCATCGTTCGACCATTCCTAGACCGGCAAGGGAACTTGCTGTTCCAACAGGACAATGCACGTCCGCATGTATCCCGTGCCACCCAACGTGCTCTAGAAGGTGTAAGTCAACTACCCTGGCCAGCAAGATCTCCGGATCTGTCCCCCATTGAGCATGTTTGGGACTGGATGAAGCGTCGTCTCACGCGGTCTGCACGTCCAGCACGAACGCTGGTCCAACTGAGGCGCCAGGTGGAAATGGCATGGCAAGCCGTTCCACAGGACTACATCCAGCATCTGTACGATCGTCTCCATGGGAGAATAGCAGCCTGCATTGCTGCGAAAGGTGGTTATACACTGTACTAGTGCCGACATTGTGCATGCTCTGTTGCCTGTGTCTATGTGCCTGTGGTTCTGTCAGTGTGATCATGTGATTTATCTGACCCCAGGAATGTGTCAATAAAGTTTCCCCTTCCTGGGACAATGAATTCACGGTGTTCTTATTTCAATTTCCAGGAGTGTAGATTTAAGTGTCAGGAAGTCATTTCTGAAAATATTTGTTTGGAGTGTAGCCATGTATGGAAGTGAAACATGGACGATAACTAGTTTGGACAAGAAGAGAATAGAAGCTTTCGAAATGTGGTGCTACAGAAGAATACTGAAGATAAGGTGGATAGATCACATAACTAATGAGGAGGTATTGAATAGGATTGGGGAGAAGAGAAGTTTGTGGCACAACTTGACTAGAAGAAGGGATCGGTTGGTAGGACATGTTTTGAGGCATCAAGGGATCACAAATTTAGCATTGGAGGGCAGTGTGGAGGGTAAAAATCGTAGAGGGAGACCGAGAGATGAGTACACTAAGCAGATTCAGAAGGATGTAGGTTGCAGTAGGTACTGGGAGATGAAGAAGCTTGCACAGGATAGAGTAGCGTGGAGAGCTGCATCAAACCAGTCTCAGGACTGAAGACCACAACAACAACACTCCATCTCTTTATAAAACAGTGTTTGCCTTAACCGTCAAACACGTCCTGTCCCCATATTCATATTTCCAAGGCAAAATGAATGGGAAAACAATCAAGTTGCGGGTTACAGTACATCTGCGAAGTAACACATAGCTACAGATAATGAAAGCAGTGGGGTTTAGCAACCTAATCATTTCATTAATCGTCTGCAAAATATAGATGGAATTTAAACATGTAATAAATGAACTAACACACTGAGGCGACAAAAGTAATCTGATAGCGATATCCGCATATACAGGTGGTGGTAGTATCACGTACACGTTGTGTAAAAAGACAGTGTATTAGTTGATGTGTTATTTGTACTCAGAATGTGAAAATGTTTCCGGCATGATTCTGGCCACACGACGGGAACTAACAGTCTTTGAATGTGGGATGGTAGTTGGAGCTGGATAAATGGGATATTCCATTTTGCATATCATTAGGTAATTCAGTATTTCGCCATCCACAGGGTCAAGAGTGTGCTAAGAAAATAAAATTTCAGGCATTAGCTTTCACCTCAGACAACGCTGTGACTGTTGGTCTTCACTTAACGACCGAGAGCAGCGGCGTTTGCGTAGAGTTTCCAGTGCTAACAAACAACACTGCTTGAAATAACCATATAAATCAACATGGGACTTACGACGAACGTATCCGTTAGGAAGTTGCGACGAAATGTGGCGTTAATGGGCTGCAGGAGCAAACGACCGATGGCGTTCCTTTGTTAACAGCAAGACATCACCTGAAGCACCTCTCCTCGGCTTGTGACCATATCAGTTGGATACTAGACGACAGGAAAACCGCTGTCTGGTCAGTTGGTAAGAGCTGATGGTAGAGTTCGAGGTCGGTGCAGACCCCATGAAGCCATGAGCCCATGCTGTCAACAAGGCGCTATGAAAGCTGGCGGTGACTCCATAAAGGTGTCGGCTGTGTTTAAATGGAATGGACCGAGTCCTGGTCCAGCTGAACCGATCATTGGCAGGAGGTTCTGCTACTTAGAGACCATTTGCAGCAATTCGTGCACTTCATATACCCAAACAAAGGATTTTTATGGATGATAATGCGCCTTGTGGTCGGGCAACAGTTGTTCGCGATTGGTTTGAAGAACGTCCTTGACAATTCGAGCGAATGATTTTGTCACTCAGATCACCCAACATGAATCGCATTGAACATTTATGGTACATAATCGACAAGTTATTTCGTGCACAAAATCCTGCACCGGCCAAACATTCGTTAATTATAGGTGGATATAGAGGCAACATGGTTCAGTATTTCGGTAGCGGACTTCCAACGACTTGTTAAGTCTATTCGATGTCAAGCTTCTGCACTAAGCAAAAGGACGTCAGACACACTCTAAGGAGGTATCTGATGGCTGTTGTCACTGTAGTGTACCCCGAAGGCTTGTATATATTTTTATTAGAAATTACACTTTCTGCGATAAACAGATAACATTTTGCTACACATGGCACTTGACAATGATTCCACATATTTCAACGTGTAGTGATACATTATTTAAGAGATCAATGAAAAAATTTAAGACTGAGAAAATGGTTATGTCAGTTGAGCCCCATTACTGCATACCTTCTTTCAAAACTGTTACAAATAAACAAAGATTTTTTTTATGGATGTCCATCCTATTGCATGGAGTGGGGCTTCAGCTGATGATATATGAGAAAAAGTACCACCACAGTTGTATCTTGCGAATGTCTTTATTGTCTCACACGACTGTTTTCGGCGGCACATTACTGCCATCCTCAGGCCCCACCACTTTCAAAAACAGTATTACATTTCCTTGGCGCTTTTACTGTGGAGTCCTTGTGACTAGTACACGTGGGCTGGCTTTCCTCAGGAGTCCCTACTCGACAGCAATACGCTGTCCACCGTGCGACATTGTAGACACCGTGTTGTCTACAATGCCGCACGGTGAACACAATACGCTGTCGAGTAGAGACTCCTGAGGAAAGCCAGCCCACGTGTACTAGTCACAAGGACTCCACAGTAAAAGCGCCAAGGAAATGTAATACTGTTTTTGAAAGTGGTGGGGCCTGAGGATGGCAGTAATGTGCCGCCGAAAACAGTCGTGTGAGACAATAAAGACATTCGCAAGATACAACTGTGGTGGTACTTTTTCTCACAAAGGTTCTTTTGATGCGCTAATGTCAATATGCAACATTATCAGACACCAATGAACTACCGCTACCGGTAGTAGTCTGAGGTTCTTTTTGCTGCAAATAGAGGTTTTAATTGTGCTTTAGCCACAGTTTATTTGCTTTTAGTTTATGTAGTACATGAAAGGTATGACTCAACAGTGGCGCTCATCTGGAATTTTTTCTCCCTTCTGTCAAAGCTATTGTCACGTCTATGGATTTCAATGTCCTCTGTAGCTAAACGAGTATTGTGACTATCACCTGAATCATAATAACATTATGGTAACAGACACATCAGAAGACGTCGTATAGGGAATGTAGAATACAACCAGTGTGCCCATGAAGATAGCAGGTAAGTAAAGGCCTTGAAAATGTAAATAACATGGTGTATGTACCAGTCTTAGACATCGAAGCACATGGCATGTAGATCTGATTTGTGTATGTGTGTGTGTGTGTGTGTGTGTGTGTGTGTGTGTGTGTGTGTGTGTGTCTTTCGCGCAAAAAGACACAACGTCCCTGAACGAGACGTCTTAAGATTTACCGAGTGTCTAGCCGAAGAGGTAGACGGAGCTAAATTTGCTTAGAAGTTCCGATGAGAATCACAGAAAAATACGCACATGCTACCCACGGGAGTCTAAACAGATTCACTGTATACGAAATTATAAGCAGACCATATTGAATGTTCTGCGCACAAGACGGTTACTGGCCTCAAGAATACTAGAGGTGCAGGAGCGGTACATACTAAAAATTACTCTATTACTTTAATGAACGCGCGCGCGCGCGCGCGCGTGTGTGTGTGTGTGTGTGTGTGTGTGTGTGTGTGTGTGTGTGTGTGTTTGGAGAGGGGAAGCGACGATGTGTATATATTACTAGTTGGCACCAGAATGTTCTGTTTAATTCCAACTAAGTAAGTACTTAAGTATTTAAGTAAATATTTCTACTTAACCGCTGTTTCCATTGCCTCAGCCAAACCCATCCTCTTGTTTCCAAAATGAGATTTTCACTCTGCAGCGGAGTGTGCGCTGATATGAAACTTACTGGCAGATTAAAACTGTGTGCCAGACCGAGACTCGAACTCGGGACCTTTGCCTTTCGCGGGCAAGGGCTCTACCACCTTTTTTTTCATTTTGTTCGGTATTATTCGTTGCGTTTGGTCTGGGCGGATGTCACAAGACAAGACAAGTTGATCGTTGATTCCTTTACTCAGTTTTTTTTATTACAGAGGGCAAGCAGCCCTCTGACCAAACACGCTGAGCTACCGTCCCGGTGGAGCCCATTTTCAAATCATCCTCCGCCCAGAAACGACTCACGCCCCGTCCTCACAGCTTTTCTTCCGCCAGTACCTCGTCTCCTAACTTCCAAACTTTACAGAAGCTCTCCTGCGAACCTTGCATAACTAGCACTCCTGAAAGAAAGGATATTGCGGAGACATGTCTTAACCACAGCCTGTGGGATGTTTCCATCTTCTTGTAACCATTGAAGCCACGCTCCATTGAAGACCTATCTCCCAAACTGATGAACTGCTAATAATATGAACGGCATTTTGTTACCTGTCTTTGCAACTGCACAGACTGAAGTACGGCACTTGTGTGCACGTGTCCACAGAGCTCAGAGAACGACGCCCTGCTGAAGTGCGTGATCGCCGCCCCCACCATCAGCGCGCAGCTGCTGCTCTACTGTCTGGGGGCGCACAGCGTGCGGGAGCAGGTTAGCAGCAGTTGCCTTTGCCATTTTGCTGTTCCCTTTCATTTCAGTACTGTCACTGGAAATAACATCTATCCATCAGTATCGGAGTTGTTATCTAAAAGATGTCGAAATATAAATCTTGCGTACAAATGGGTACGAGTACGCTGAAATACCGCTAGTTATCTGCTCACATGTCCTTCTTGATACACTGTGCCGAGCGGCTGCGAGCTGTCAAGGGGATGGCCTCAGACGCGGCCATCATACTCGGCCCGTATTTGGCAAGCCGTTTGTGTGCACCTAAAAGGAAAGATTCTGAGATACATTCACAGAAAAAATCGAAACACCAAAAATAATTACTGTAGAATAATGAAATTTCGAAAACATCAATTACACTATACACCAATTAGGTGCCTTCAGGAGTACGCTGATGCAATAGCTCCATACTTAGCAATCATATACAACCGCTCGCTCGACGAAAGACACTTACCCACAAACTGGAAAGTTGCACAAGTCACACCGATATTCAAAAAAGGTAGCAAAAGTAATCCACTAAATTATAGGCCCATACCATTAACGTCGATATGCATCACGATTTTGAACATATGTTGTGTTCGAACATCATGAATTCCATCGAAGACGGTCTACTGATACACAGAAACATTGTTCTCATTAAACACGGCTAGCTCTTTATACACACAAAGTGTTAAGTGCTACTGACGAGGGATTTCAGATCGATTCCGTATTTCTACATTTCCAGAAGGCTTTCGACACTGTACCACACAAGCGGCTTGTAGTGAAATTGCATGCTTACGGAATGCGACTGGATTCGTAATTTCCTCTAAGAGAAGTAACAGTTCGTAGTAACTGACCCAAAGTCATCGAGTAAAAAAAAAGTGATTTCTGGCTTTCCCCAAGGTAGTGTATAGGTCCTCTGCTGTTCCTCATCTGTATAAATGATTTAGGAGACAGCTTGAGCAGCTATCTCAGGTTGTTTACAGATGATCATGTGGTTTATCGCCTAGTAAAGTCATCAGAAGATCAAAACAAATTACAAAACTATTTAGAAAAGATATCTGTATGCTGCGGGAATTGGCAACTGATCGTAAATAATTAATGAAAAGTGTGGAGTCATCCATATGAGTGCTAAAAGGAATCCGTTAAACTTCGGTTACATGATAAATCAGTAAAATATAAAGGCTATAAATTCAATTAAATACCTAGGAATTACAATTACGAACACCTTAAATTGAAAAAAAAAACACATAGAAAATGATGTAGGGAAAGCAAACAAAAGACGGCGTTTTATTGGCAGAACAAGAAAAATATGTAACAGATCTACTGAAGAGGCCGCCTACACTACGCTCGTCCGTCTTCTTTTGCAATGCTGCCGAGCGGTCTGGAATCCTTAACAGATAGGATTAACGGACTACATCTAGAAAGTTCAAAGAAGAGCAGCATGTTCTGTATTATCGCGAAATAGGCGGGGACTATCACGGACACGATACAGGTTTTCGAGTAGACATCATTAAAACAAAGTCGTTTCTCGTTGCGGCGGAATATACTGACGAAATTTCAATCACCAACTTTCTGCTCCAAATGTGGAAATATTTTGTTGGCGCCGATGTATATAGGGAGAAGCGATCATCATAATAAAGTAAAGGAAATCAAAGCTCGCATGGAAAGATACAGGTCTTCGTATACTTATATGGATATGGCGTCTGTTCATTCGGACATGTCCGAAAGAACAGACACCATTGATGACCTGCAGCCGTCTAGAACGAAATTAGAATTACATATTAATACCTTCAGCTGCTGACGGGCGTTGATATATGCTCCACTCGGGACTCGAACCAAGGATCTCCTGCTTACATAGCCACGGAGGGCACAGAGGATAGTACGACTGCAGGGACTATCTCGCACACGCTTCTCGCGAGACCCACATTCTCACCTTATATGTCCACACACTGCATTCGTAGTGTCCCTAACGAACACACTCATTACTCGTGGAAGACATTCTTACAAAGTTACGTAAGAGTTCCGGTAATACGTGTGCATCCGCACAGAAGAAGAAGGTCTTGGCCAGTATTGCCAGAACTATATACTTATATGGATATGGTGTCTGTTCTTTCGGATATGTTCGAAGCTTCAGACAAGAGTGTTAATGTTCTAAGTGTGCAAACTATATTGTTGTGGTCGTGTGGTTTGTCTGGAGGACGGAAACCTCTGATCGTTTTTTCTGGGTTACACCCCATGGTGAAAATATTGGAGTACCACTTTCAATGCGATCAAGGTTAGTAAAACGTTACGCCATATGGTATTGTTGCGTGGGAGACCACAAAGGGTAGATTCAGCCTCCTAAATAAAAAGGTTTTTCTGTCCATCGCGCACAAAGACACCTTTACTTCGCCAAGTGTGAGAGTTGTGTACTTAATTATATCTCATAAGAACAGGTGACTGTTCCGGGTTAAGGTCGTGGGACACCTAATATCATGTCGGACCTCCTTTAGCCCAGCGTAATGCAGCAGCGCTATGTGTCATGGACTCCTCAAGCCATTGAAAGTCCCCTGCAGAAGTGCTGTGCTGTGCTGCCTCTACAGCTGACCATTATTGCGGAAATATTTCCGGTACAGGATCTTGTGCACAAACTGGGCTCTCGATTATGTCCCATAAATGTTCGAGATGTTCATGTAGCCGATCTGGGTGGCAAAATAGTTCCCTCGAATTGTCCAGAATGTACTTCAATCCAGTCGCGAAGAGTTGTGGCCCGCCTATATAGTGCATTGTCATCCACAAAAGTTCCATTGTTATTTGGAAACATGAAGTCCATGAATGGCAGCAAATCATCTCCAAGTAGCCGAACATAACTATTTCCTGTTAGTGATCTATTCAGTAGGACCATGGCTTCGTGGAGTATGCACCACACTCGTACACTACCATCAGCTCTTACCAACTGAAATTAGGAGTCACCTGACCTGGCCACTATTTTCCAGTTGTCTATGGTCCAACCTATGTGGTCACGAGCCCAGGAGTGGCGCCGCAGGCGATGTGCTACCAGGGGAGGCACTTGCGCCTGTCGTCTGCTACCATAACCCATTAACGACAAATTTTGCCACACTGTCCAAACGGATTCATTCGTCGTAAGTCCCACTTTGGTTTCTGCGGTTATTTCAAGCAGGATCGTTAGTCTGTTAGCTATGAAAACTCTATGCAAACGCCGCTACTGTCGGCCTTTCAGCGAAGACCGTCGACCATTGCGCTCTTCGCGGTGGGAGGTAATACCTGAAATTAAATATTCTCGGCACACTCTTGACGCTGTGGATCCCGAAATATTGAGTTCCCTAACGATATTCGAAATGGAATGTCCCTAAGCGTCTAGTTCGAACCTCAATCTTTTTATTTTTTATTTTTATCTATTTATTTATTTTTTGATTCATCAATCTTCTGACTGGCTTGGCCAGCCCGCCACGAATTCGTCTCCTGTGCCAAACTTTTCATTTCAGAGTAGCACTGGAACCTATGTCTTCGAATATTTGCTGGGTGTATTCCAGTTTCTGTGTTCCTCTACAGATATTACCCTCTGCAGCTGCCTCTAGTACCATGGAAGTTATTCCCTTATGTCTTCACAGACGCCCTATCTCCCTGTCCATTCTTCTTGTCAGAGTTTTCCATATGTTCTGCGGAAAACCTCCTCGTTATTTACCTCATCAGTTCACCTATTTTTTAACATTCTTTTGTAGCACCAGCTATCCTTTCGCGTTCAAAGTCATTTAATTTCCTTTGTGCGTCCATAATCACATGGGAAGTGACATCGCCGACAGTGCAATGCCCTTTCATATCCTAAGGACGCGCTACTACCACTACCTGTATATGTGCATATCGCTATCCTATGACTTTTGTTACTTCAATCTAGTGGTGTGGTGGTATGTTTGTGTTTGATGGTGGTCAGAGAATGGGGAAGGTAAAGTCTGGTGGCGGCATATAGCCTACTCCTATCGAATAGCAGCAAGGGGACTGCCAGGCTTAACTTCTCTACCCGACGGACAGAACACGACTAACTGTTACATGCCCTCACTTCATCAGACACTGCCGAGTGGTTTGGTTGTTGATTGTTTTTGGGGAAGGAGACCAGACAGCGAGTCATCGGTCTCATCGGATTAGGGAAGGATGGAGAAGGAAGTCGGCCGTGCCCTTTCAGAGGAACCATCCCGGCATTTGCCTGGAGTGATTTAGGAAAATCACGGAAAACCTAAATCAGGATGGCCGGACGCGGGATTGAACCGTCGTCTTCCCGAATGCGAGTCCAGTGTCTAACCACTGCGCCACCTCGCTCGGTGGAGTGGTTTGGAATTTGATGCAAGACGTCTGAGCGAAGACTGGCGATCGGGTACTTTACGCCACCATCCATCCTCCCCTTTACTGTAAAGGCAACGGAAAAGTAGTCAACAGTACAGTGCATATCCAGGTGGTTTACCTATCCAAGTACAGGACACGTTCGAAGTTGCTAAGCTTCTCTTGCGTTAAATGTATTTGCATTTTCGAATACGGACAACCATCAGCTATACAATGGAATGACGACAATGAAAACTTTTGCCTGATTGGGACTCTAATCCACATTTCCCCCTTATGACGAGCGATTCAAAAATGGCTCGGAACACTATGGAACTTAACTTCTGAGGTCACCAGTCCCCTAGAACTTAGAACTACTTAAACCTAAGTAACCTAAGGACATCACACACATCCATGCCCGAGGCAGGATTCGAACCTGCGACCGCAGCGGTCGCGCGGTTCCCAACTGTAGCGCCTAGAACCGCTCGGCCACCCCGGCCAGCTGACGAGCGGTTACCTGCCAATTACGCTCTCCGAGCACGACTTGCGGCTAGGCCCAAACTTCCATATGCTGTCAACCACGAATCTTCAAGCATGTCTGAAGGAACTGTACATCATACTTCTGAATAAAACAGGCACTGTAATACCGCATGTATCGGTTGACACCCAGCAAGCGACATTCAATCAACAAAATATCTCCTCTATACAGGAATATACATAACCACTGTGGGGAGCCGGACTCGGGTATCACGGGGATGTCAACCTCGTCCCGTCTGTCCCCAGATCGGTCCGCCGCTGTGGTTGCCCCGGTTGCTGCCCGCAGTGGGGCTGAGCCCTCGCCTGTGGTTGATTGGGAGGTCATTCCAAGGCGTGGCAGGCAGCGAAAGGCGTCCCCGGAGGCTGATCAGAAAGCCTCCCCGGTGCGTCTGACAAACCGGTTTCAGGCACTGTCTCTGGCTGAGCCAGATGCAGCCGCCTGCCCTGTTTCAGAGGATCATTCTCAGCCTTCAAGGTCCGGGCAATCGCAGAGGGTGGGCTTACTGGTAGTTGGGAGCTCCAACGTTAGGCGCGTAATGGGGCCCCTTAGGGATACGGCGGCTAAGGAGGGGAAGAAATCCAGTGTGCACTCCGTGTGCATTCCGGGAGGAGTCATTCCTGATGTGGAAAGGGTCCTTCCGGATGCCATGAAGAGCACAGGGTGCAGCCAGCTGCAGGTGGTGGCACATGTCGGCACTAATGACGTGTGTCGCTTTGGATCTGAGGAAATTCTCTCTGGATTCCAGCGGCTATCTGATTTGGTGAAGGCTGCCGGTCTTGCTTACGAGATGAAGGCAGAGCTCACCATCTCCAGCATCGTTGACAGAACCGACTGCGGACCTTTGGTGTAGAGCCGGGTGGAGGGTCTGAATCAGAGGCTCAGACGGTTTTGCGACCGTATTGGCTGCAGATTCCTAGACTTGCGCCATAGGGTGGTGGGGTTTCGGGTTCCGCTGAATAGGTCAGGAGTTCACTACACTCTGCTGGCGGCTACACGGGTAGCGGAGGCTGTGTGGCGTGGACTGGGCGGTTTTTTAGGTTAGAAGGCCTCGGGAAAGTGCGGGATGGGCTGCAATGTCAAAGGGTGCTTGGCAATTACAGGACGTGCTTGGATCAAGGAACAGTCGGAATTTTAGTTGTAAATTGTTGTAGTTGCGCTGGAAAAGTCCCTGAGCTTCAAGCGCTAATAGAAAGCATAGAAGCTGATATCGTTATAGGTACAGAAAGCTTGCTAAATCCTGAAATAAGTTCTGCAGAAATTTTTACGAAGTCTCAGACGGTGTTCAGGAAAGATAGATTAGGCAGAATTGGTGGTGGAGTGTTTGTGTCTGTCAGTAGTGGTTTATCTTGTAGTGAAGTCGAAGTAGATACTCCGTGCGAATTGGTGTGGGTGGAGGTTATACTTAACAGCCGAATTAAGTTAATAATTGGCTCCTTCTACCGTCCCCCAGACTCCGATGATACAGTTGCGGAACAGTTCAGAGAAAGTTTGAGTTTCGTAACAAATAAATACCCCACTCATACGGTTATAGTTGGTGGGGACTTCAACCTACCCTCGGTATGTTGGCAAAAATACTTGTTCAAAACCGGTGGTAGGCAGAAAACGTCTTCCGAGATTGTCCTAAATGCATTCTCCGAAAATTATTTCGAGCAGTTAGTCCACGAACCCACGCGAATTGTAAATGGCTGCGAAAACACACTTGACCTCTTGGCCACAAACAATCCAGAGCTGATAGAGAGCATCATGAGTGATACAGGGATTAGTGATCACAAGGTCATTGTAGATAGGCTCAATACCATTTCTTCCAAATCCATCAGAAACAAACGCAAAATAATTTTATTTAAAAAAGCGGATAAAGTGCCACTAGAAGCCTTCCTAAAAGACAACTTCGATTCCTTCCGAACTGACTATGCGAATGTAGACGAGATGTGGCTCAAATTCAAAGATATAGTAGCAACAGCAATTGAGATATTCATACCTCATAAATTGGTAAGAGATGGAACGGATCCCCCGTGGTACACAAAAGAGGTCCGAACGCTGTTGCAGAGGCAACGGAAAAAGCATGCGAAGTTCAGAAGAACGCGAAATCCTGAAGATGGGCTAAAATTTACACACGCGCGAAATTTGGCACGTACTTCAATGCGAGATGCCTTTAATAGGTTCCACAACGAAACATTGTCTCGAAATTTGGTAGAAAATCCGAAGAAATTCTGGTAGTATGTAAAGTACACAAGCGGCAAGACGCAGTCAATACCTTCGCTGCGCAGTGCCGAAGGTACTGTTATCGACGACTGTGCCGCTAAAGCGGAGTTATTGAACGCAGTTTTCCGAAATTCCTTCACCAGGGAAGACGAATGGAATATTCCAGAATTTGAAACATGAACATCTGCTAGCATGAGTTTCTTAGAAGTAGATACCTTAGGGGTTGCGAAGCAACTCAAATCGCTTGATACGGGTAAGTCTTCAGGTCCAGATTGTATACCGATTAGGTTCCTTTCAGATTACGCTGATACTATAGCTCCCTACTTAGCACTCATATACAACCGCTCGCTCACCGATAGATCTGTACCTACAGATTGGAAAATTGGGCAGGTCGCACCAGTGAGTAAGAAGGGTAGTAGGAGTAATCCATTTAACTACAGACCTATATCATTGACGTCGGTTTGCAGTACGGTTTTGGAGCATATACTGTATTCAAACATTATGAATCACCTCGAAGGGAACGATCTATTGACACGTAATCAGCATGGCTTCAGAAAACATCGCTCTTGTGCAACGCAGCTAGCTCTATATTCGCACGAAGTAATGGCCGCTATCGACAGGGGATCTCAAGTTGATTCCGTATTTCTAGATTTCCGGAAAGCTTTTGACACCGTTCCTCACAAGCGACTTCTAATCGAGCTGCGGAGCTATGGGGTAGCGTCTCAGTTGTGCGACTGGATTCGTGATTTCCTGTCAGGAAGGTCGCAGTTCGTAGTAATAGACGGCAAATCATCGAGTAAAACTGAAGTGATATCAGGTGTTCCCCAGGGAAGCGTCCTGGGACCTCTACTGTTCCTGATCTATATAAATGACCTGGGTGACAATCTGAGCAGTTCTCTTAGACTGTTCGCAGATGATGCTGTAATTTACCGTCTAGTAAGGTCATCCGAAGACCAGTATCAGCTGCAAAGCGATTTAGAAAAGATTGCTGTATGGTGTGTCAGGTGGCAGTTGACGCTAAATAATGAAGAGTGTGAGATGATCCACATGAGTTCCAAAAGAAATCCGTTGGAATTCGATTACTCGATAAATAGTACAATTCTCAAGGCTGTCAATTCAACTAAGTACCTGGGTGTTAAAATTACGAACAACTTCAGTTGGAAGGACCACATAGATAATATTGTCGGGAAGGCGAGCCAAAGGTTGCGTTTCATTGGCAGGACACTTAGAAGTTGCAACAAGTCCACTAAAGAGACAGCTTACAGTACACTCGTTCGTCCTCTGTTAGAATATTGCTGCGCGGTGTGGGATCCTTACCAGGTGGGATTGACGGAGGACATCGAGAGGGTGCAAAGAAGGGCAGCTCGTTTTGTATTATCGCGTTATAGGGGAGAGAGTGTGGCAGATATGATACACGAGTTGGGATGGAAGTCATTACAGCATAGACGTTTTTCGTCGCGGCGAGACCTTTTTACGAAATTTCAGTCACCAACTTTCTCTTCCGAATGCGAAAATATTTTGTTGAGCCCAACCTACATAGGTAGGAATGATCATCAAAATAAAATAAGAGAAATCAGAGCTCGAACAGAAAGGTTTAGGTGTTCGTTTTTCCCGCTCGCTGTTCGGGAGTGGAATAGTAGAGAGATAGTATGATTGTAGTTCGATGAACCCTCTGCCAAGCACTTAAATGTGAATTGCAGGGTAGTCACTTAGATGTAGATGTAGATGTAGGATGTACGAGTGCAGGCTGTAGACACATTTCTGACACTATCTGGAAGGCTTGGGTTTGCCCGTGAGTCGTGCTCAAAGAGCCTAATTGTTAGCTAGCACGGTAGCACGGCGTCTTCGGGCAGAGAGCTAGTTGCCCGGTGTAATCAAAAAACCAACTGAAGTCTTCAACAATGAGCTTGGAGGAGTGTCATGTGAGGTCCACCCAGGCCAAATAACGAAAAAAGTAAGGTAAGACGACCGCTCACAGCAAGCGGGAAATCCGGGCTCGGGTCCCGGTCAGGCATTTTTTCATTGTCATTCCATAATACAGCTGAAGGTTGTCCATATTCGCAAATGCGAATATAGCCTATTTCATAACGGCTGTAGTCGCTACAGTGTTGGTTCGTTTGGACATGCGGGAACTGGTATATCTGAAGAAACTTTACACCATACTTCTGAACAACACAGTCTGTGCAATATTGTATAGCTTAAGGGGAGTCGTACCGCCCAAACTGTACATTTATTTGTGTTTGACAACAACAGTTATCCACTAGCCGCTTTTCAGTTTCTGTGTTTCCTGTGATAGTTTTCGTCATGACTTAACCATAAAGGAGTGTTTAAAAAATACTAAACAAAGGAAACAGATACGACAGAACAAATATAGCAGCAGTAAAAAGAGTGGTTAGCGGGGAAGGACGTGATAATTTGGTTGTAAATAGTGACAGTCCTTCTACTCCTCCGAGTGCTTCCAAGAAAAAACTGCTGGTCAATGATGTAAAATACAACGCAGCTTCAGACAGTGAAACAAAGTGCAATATCAATATTAATCTTCATATACTTATTTCAGCTTTGTGTGAAACAGTCTGTTGTCATATATGTGGAGGGGAAATTGAAATTTCTGAAAACCTGTCTCAACGCAGTGGTCTGGTGTGCACTTTACAAATAATGTGTTTGAACTGTGAAAGCGAAAAGACTTTCAAGACTTCAGAAGTAAGTGTAAAGAATGGACTAACCTAAGATACTTCTATGGACTTAGGTGCATAGGAAAAGGCCATTACGCTGGTAAGGTTCTTTGTGGCTTGCTGAACCTCCCTAGTCCCCCTACAAAATCAATCAAATACAACTCCATAGTTAGAAGTAGCGTCAAGGCGTGTGCTATGGAGTCAATGGTTACAGGAGCAGAGCAGGCTGTAGCAGAAAATGGTAGTTCTGACATAGCAATATCATTCGACGGATCCTGGCAAAAAAGAGGTTTCCAGTCATGTTCATCTATTATCAGCATCGACAATGGAAAAGTGTTGGATGTTGATGTGTTGACCATGTACTGTCACGGTTGTAGGCAAGCAGACAAGAGTACTGAAAAGCAAACTAAACATGAAATGAATTGTCAGGGAAATTATGAAGGAACTAGTGGAGGGATGGAGGTTGCTTCTGCAGTGAAAATGTTCCAACGTTCCCAGCGTGACCGTGCTGTTCGCTACAGGAGTTTTCTTGGGGATGGAGACTCACCATCGTGTAAGGCAGTGGTGGAGAGTAAACACTATGGTTATTTGTCAATTACAAAACTAGAGTGCATTAATCATGTGCAAAAGAGGATGGGCACGAGACTACGTAGACACAAACAGCTGTTGGGTAGTACCAAGTTATCTGATGGTCTAAGTATAAGACGTCGACTGACCGATAAACAAATTGATCAGATTATACAATATTATGGTATGGCTATTAGAAGTAACAGAGATAATTTAGATGGTATGAAGAGAGCTGTTTGGGCAATTTATTTTCAGAAGCTGTCTACAGATGCTGTACCAATACACAACCCGTGTTCCTCTTAATGGTGTAAATACTTGAAGGCAAAAGAGGAGGGTAAAGCAGACACTTTCTCACACAAAATTACTATACCAAATGCTGTTATGCTTGACATGAAACCTGTGTTTCAGGATCTTGCCCAAACAGAGCTGTTGAAGAAATGTGTCAAGGGCAAAACATAAAATGCGAATGAATCATTTAACAATGTTGTATGGTCAAGGATACCAAAAAATGTGTTTGTTGGAAGGTCAGTCTTTGAACTTGGTGTTTTGGATGTTGTTCTCATTTTTAATTATGGCTATTCTGGAAGACTACAGGTTTTGGAATATGCTGGCATTCATAAAGGTTACAACAGCACTAAAAGTGTGCTGGACTTGGACCAACTGCGAATCATGAAGGCTGAGATTGTAACAAACTATATGTCAAAAGAAGCCAGATCCAAGAGAAGGAGGGCAGCACTGGGTGAGGAAGATGAAGGAGGAGATGAGGACTACCATTCAGGAGGATTCTAACATATTTTTTTATGTATCAGTTTGCTGTATATTAAAATATTTTCTTTAAACTCAATTTTCTCAACATGACATATTTCAGTATAAAAGCCCCTTTTTCTCAGAAACTTCTGAATCTACATCGATGAATTATTTACCACATAACAAAGATAGTACAATGATGTTGTAGCTCTACTTTACTAGTATTTACTGTAATAGTTAAAATTCAAGAAATTAAAATTGTGAAAATTTACACCAAAGAATTGTGTTTAGGGAAAAAATCATTTTCCAGTTGTTATTTTAAAGTGATTTTAGAACAATACAGTCACAAAACATGGGAAAAAACACCATATTTATGTACTCAACAGTTCGTGAGAAAACGTGGCATTTAAATAGCGAATTTAACATTGTCTGACGAGAAGCGCTGTATTCAACTAGTCAAGGTCGTTGATACCAGTGTTTATACATTCTTAAAGTCATAGTCGACTTGAGGCCAGCTACACTTTTACTGCCGGCCGCGGTGGTCTCGCGGTTCTAGGCGCGCAGTCCGGAACCGTGTGACTGCTACGGTCGCAGGTTCGAATCCTGCCTCGGGCATGGATGTGTGTGATGTCCTTAGGTTAGTTAGGTTTAAGTAGTTCTAAGTTCTAGGGGACTGATGACCACAGCAGTTGAGTCCCATAGTGCTCAGAGCCATTTGAACCATTTTTGAACACTTTTACTTGTAATTCCTTCCTAAGTCACTTGCGTATAGGACGAGTGTACAGAAGGAACTACGTGGGCAGCAGCTGGGGCTCTGTGTTCGCAGGGAGAGGCGGTGTCGCTGGGGGCCTACAGCTGTGGCTGGCCGGACGCGAGCGCCGGCTTCTGGCGAGCGCTGCTGGTGGTCATGGCGAGGGCGCAGAAGCCGCTGACGCTCACCGCTGGCGGCATCTACCCCATACAGAGGGCCACCTTCCTCTCGGTACAGTAATTTTAAGCTTGACTTGCTGATACACTTTTCATGAAATATCGTTCTATGATATAAGAATTTTAGTCAACATTCAGTGAAATGTAGTGCTAAAGATTTGATGATGGCAACGTAGTTTGCTGAAACCGGTCATCACAATAAAGGCTGCACAACAGCGATCTTGGCTGTTAGAAGTTGCACTTCTATTTCTGCACTAATATAGATCGCTCTCTAGCTTGGAAACGTCAAGCTTGTATGAAAATTTCTATTGTGTATCCCGACATTCATTTTTAGGGAGGTGCTACAGATTGAGGATTTATACTTCATCTGTCATAAAGTATCTTGGCTTCAAACTAATACCGAAACTGTGAAGCCATTGTACATATTAGTCACCAGCATATATTTTAAAGAATTACACCATTAGTACCGTAGGTGTGACGACTAACTGTGTCCTCATGGTTCGTACAACTTGATTGTCCTGACTTTGACCTCCGTACATAAATAGTAACCTTTATAGGTGAACACCCAAACAGTCAAATACCATTACAGAAACCTAAAATTCGGGCATATTTCTAAGCGCAACTGCTTTCCATTTCTGCTTTTTCATATAGATTCTATTTTTTATTATAAAGATTTTCGCTCGTTATTTCTACTGCGAAAACTATTTCTCCTAGGATCTGGTATCTATTCTTTTCATGATCTTAAATGTGAATACTTGCAAGTTATGCACATCAATAACAGTATGCAAATGACTGAAAAATTACGTTTACTGATCTCCACATTTCCTGTTTCAAAAGATGACGTATCCATCATGATGTGGAGTTATTGAAATTAACATCATATGGGCGACGTCTACATACCGCTTCTCTGGACACCCTGTGAAACTTTCAGGGGATAGAGGCTGAATTTCGAGAAGTACGACCATTACATACACTTTCTATAAGTTATATAGACTTCATTGTTTTTTGTATAATGCGTATGGAACGCAAATACGACTCTAAATGCAGCCTATAATCATTAAAAGAAAATGCCACTCATTGCCCAGGATGACCTCTGTACAAACTGCTTTTATGCTTTTAATTGAATAAATCCATTTCATATCGGCAGCATAATCCTCCTAATCGTATAATCTGTACATATTATAAATTAACGTCCCGCGCCGCAGTTCCTGTCTGCGTCTTCAGGCACATCTCAGAAACGACTGTAGGGATTTTGGTATAGTTAACAGGTAAACTGACATGCGCGATCTGTATATATGTATTATAACGGTTAAGTAATTATGAATGTCTAAATTACTTATCGTTACCTGTTTCGTATTTAAATGCCGTTTTGAGTGATAACTCGTAGCAGTGGTGGGAGATACGAGTTGGTCAGCTACATAAGAAGTGGTATCTGGCGGGAAAAATGGTAAACAGCCACCACACTTCGAAGAGTAGCGAAGCTCGAGGACAGCATGTGTCCGTCCCGGCGTTCTAACTGTAAACCTCATTCTTGGTGCAAGAATGCTTGACAGTTTGAGTTCCGATTCGACCATGGCTTTCTCAGTGTGATTTTTAATCTAGTGTTTACCTCTCAGTGATGTGGAGATTCCTCAGAAAGGACATGTGGTTCGGGTTCCATGTCAATCTATTGATCCCTTGGGTGGATAACTGGGCTGTGTTGGAGACACGCAAGTTGCCAAAGTGGCGTCCAATTGAAAGATTTGCAGCAGGGCATTGAGCCATACGAGATTTTTATTATCAGATTCTGAAGATTAATACTGTCTTCTTCTTCTATACAAATCATAAATTGAAGTTCACAGCCATATAGTTCTGTCTTTATGAGAGGCCTAACAGCAAGAACTACCATAGGGGTTTTGATTCGGTTTTCACTAACAAACTGGTTTACTATGAACGTTTGTGTGTATAATTTATCACCACTACGTCAAAGAAGTCGCCTGGCTGTAAATTCTTAGTGCTGTCCGTGTAAAGTGATCACTAAATGAGGATGGATACAGTTTTTTTTTTTTTGCCTTTTTAATTTCAGTTGGTTTGATCATCTATTTTTCTTCGAGAACGTCGACGAAGAAATCGAGTGTCCGTTTCCTCCTTACGCTCGCGTGCCGATTGCTAGTTGCTGCTAATTACATTCCTCTGACTGACTGACACCAAGTGATTTTTTCATCTATCTGTAGGTGACAATTGATGTATGTTCAACTGTTATACCCGATGAGTTGCTAAAAATACTGACAGGCTTTCCGAGTTACATCAGTGTCATGTGTTACTTCTGCGTGAGCTATCCATGGCCTTCAATGAGTCGTCACAAAGTAATTCGTTCGTTTTATTATATTCCAGTTACTTTCCAGAGCCTATTACGATCAGAATAAGCGAAAAATTGAAGCACCCAAAAGGCATGTCTGGATGCTAATGCAACTTTGTGCGTACATGCACACACCAGCGGCGGGTACCATAAAATGAGGTGAATAGAAACCTTTTTCAACTTTAAAAGAAAAAAATGATAATTTTAAAAAGGAATATGAAAATAAAAATTATACGGGATTTCACGTCTAGTGCCTATCTTTAAAATTAGAGTTAGATTTGGGAACCAGCTCATGTCTTCACAACATAAAAAACAAAAAAATGTGGCGTTTCTGTTCACCCATCAGAGAGAAGTGAAGGTAAACAGCAACATTAAGTAAAGGAAACACGTTTTTAGCGTTGTACGACCTACTTTTATAGCATAGAACTTACCCCAAAGATGAAAACCAACTTCTTAACCTTAGTAGATGTTTTCCCCCGAGCCGGCCACTGTGGGCGAGCGGTTCTAGGCGCTTCAGTCCGCAACCGTTCTTCTGCTACGGTCGTAGGTTCGAATCCTGCCTCGGGCATGGATGTGTGTGATGTCCTTAGGTTAGTTAGGTTTACGTAGTTCTAAGTCTAGGGGACTGATGACCTCAGATGTTAAACCCCATGGTGCTTAGAGCATATGAACGATTTTTTTCCTCCGAGTAGTGCAAGGAAATACACGAACAACACGCAAAGAAAAGCGTTACAGGTTGAAACATTATAGGAAGCCACTTCTCTGTTTCATCGCTGATCACGAACTGCCTGTCGAAAGCGCAGACGATCCACACCTTTGCTCGGTTTAGTTGATTAATGATCTTCTTTGCCTTGATGTCCCCACACAGTGTCCGTCGCCTCTCTGCCGCCTTCCCCCTCAAAGTGTTTGAATATGATGCGAATTCTACAAGGCATATCAATCTACGTCACTGGCTATTGCACACATATTACGTACATTTGGTGTGGCACATTCGATGGGAAAGGCGATGTGGCCGTCTGAAGCGCAAGTGGATGGGCTGACGTTGGTTCTTCCACTGCTGGCAACAATGTTGAATCGTCTGTAATTGGCGGGTGACTAGGATGTGTAGACGAGGCTAGCAAACTGCTCCGAGTGATAACTGGCAGAATGATCCTTAGTTCACCTGTCAGGAAGAGCTGCGTAGACACTGCCGCGAAGTCTACTGTTGTCAGTAGGTAGAAGGTGCTAACTAGACTAGTGGCGATCGTTTTTGTATTGATGTCTGGGACAGTATGTATTGTTTCCACGGAGAGGTCGTTGTCGATTAATTTGACTTTGACTTCATCTGACTGAAAACGGCATACTCTGACTATGTGTGTTCCAGGTTCAGTGGCTCATGATCCATTCTCGTGAGGGATATCCAGATTGTTGTCATCCAGTAGGTTGTTTGTATCTTCTTCTGTGATGAGGACCTAGGATGTATTTAATCTGTTAATGGAGACTGTCATAGGTTGCTGTTGACATCAGTATGGCATTTGTGGCTGTCAAAACCTATTACTTGGAATGATCTATTTTAAGGAGGCTATAAGGCTGTCCATACTGCATCATTTACTTGAAATCCATGAGTCTCTTGTGTGTGAATGGTGTTTGGGCAAGTGCGCAGATGGAGAAGGCACCAATGAATTGTAAATGTGGGTTTCCACCTGTTGCTCCATTGTGGGGAGATCTGAGAGGTTGTGCAGGACTCAGTAACACAATGTTTTGCTGGCAGTGTAAGAGTCTCACAGTAAAGGATCTCTGTGAGCGAGGTGTAGGTCATCCCTGAAGAGCATGCACAAATGTTGCGAAGCATCCATGGAAAAGTTTCAGTCCATGTGCCCTGTGGGACATGAGTGCTGTCTTCATCATGCAGTGCCATCATTCCACCAGGCGATTACTCTGGGGTGGTATGCCACTGTGTGATGGCAGAGGGTGGTGGAGAATGCCGAATCGAATTGGCATACTTGATCCTTGGTGATAAAATTTGGACAATAAAAACGTGGTATCCATTATGAAGACCTTGGCAGTTGCTTCTACCATGATATCTATCAGAGGCACAGCGTCAACCATTGGCAGAAGATATGTGTACGCCTCTGATTCTGATGGAGGTCCCATCAGGTCTAAATGCACATGATGGAAGCGCCCATGTGGTATTTCGAATATTTCAAGGGGAAACCGCATCTATCGAGCCACCTTGCTGTGCTGAAAATCGAGGCACTCACATGTCCATTCACAGCAGATGACTCTGATGTATCTGACTCTAGGCCGCACAAAGCACTCAGTGACAAGCCAGATTGTCAGTCTAACATATGGATGCATGAGATGGTGTCGGTGATCAAAGAGTGATGGCTACATTGATGTGGGTTGGATCAGTCGGATCTTGTGTTGAGACACATCTCGAAGGATACTGACCTCTGACCCTGAGATTCACTGACATGCAATTTTATGGTTGGAAGGAATGTCCATGAGTAGAGTTTGAACTGTCGGTTCCCACTCTTGTTAATCTGTTAATCTTTTGCAATCCAACGTGGAAGAAATTGTCCGTAATCGAGACAGATAGTCAGCTGCAATGTTATCCACTCCGTTAACGTGTTAGATGTCAGATGAATATTGAGCTGTCAGGCCAAGACAGCGGAACTATCTTGGGCTGACCATCTCTGACAAGTGTCATGTGGCATCTACCAGCTGTCTGTGAGGGTAAATAATGACATGACGTCCTCTAAGTCTTCCTGAAATTATCATACGCCTCTTATACTACCAGTAACTCACAGACGAAAGCTGACCATATTTTTGGGATGCTGTTAGTGTCCCGCAGATGAATGTGAAGCGTTGTGTAGCACCTGCCATCTAATGGTGGAGGACTGCCTTAGCCGGATATGTTTCCGATGCGTTAAAGATCCAGTTATTCTCAATTTCTCATACACATATTTAAATTTACGACGTGTGGGTGGGTACGTTGAGGATATCTTTCGGCGTATAAGTCTCTAGATCTCACTTAATATCGTTGGCATTCTCCGAAAATGAGAAGCATATCGACTTGTTCTTCGAACGAATACATGGTTCACATTCGCTTGATTCGACGTTACTAGTCTTACCGTTCCTATTAGTATTGTATTGCGAAACCGTCCAATGGTGTTTACATGTTAGTGGCACGTTAGATGGATACGCCGTATTCCGCGAATATTTACTGTTTGCACGATTTACGAGAGAGAATTGTCAGAGGATGTGCTTCGATAAGTGCCCAAGCGATAAGGAATACCAGTCAATTCATGATCAGAAGATGATACCAATGGTCATCATTGCGAACACCTGTAAATGGAAGTTCATGCCACATTTGTGACCTTGGTTGACCTCCAAAGACCTTACTGTTAAACATCATTGGATTCGTCTCGATAGCCGCTATAAGTACCAAGCTACAGCATACCATAAAAAAAGTTGGCCTTCATATTTCTGACGCGACCCCACAAGAAACCAACGTCATATTATGGCCCCCGTTGTCCTATGCAACATTTTCCCACAAACTTTTCAGCTACTATGATACTTTCGGATAGTTAGAGACTCACCCAGTATTACTAAATGTTTCTCTCTTTGGGTTGAATCACTTAATGCATTCAGGTAATTGTTGATGTTCTCCATAAACGCGAGATCACCAATCCATCTACTTATGCCCAGGAATGCTACCATCTCGTTTCGTAAATTAAGGAATCTCTTCAGAACTGTCGACGTCTTATGCACCTAATTTCAGAGTGATAGGAAACATCGGCATATTCGGCTTCGACATCAACCAAGATTTCGTTATAAGTAAGAGGTCTCAGTATGGGGGACCACAACCTCCATTACATCATTCACTTTAGCTGACTTGGCACGCAATTCCTCTTCATATCAGGTAATGAACAGCAGCTGTCAATGAGGGCCTGACAAATTCCAATTTCTCCCTTATGGAGCTAGTAAGAACACGACGTTCTCCTCGCACTGATGGTGCACCATCTGTTGTGATGCTGACCAGCCGTTTCCACTCCATTTCAAAAGAATCAATTGCCCTATCCGCAGCATCAAAAAATGTCCTCGCCAGTAGAAGCGACCTTACGTGAAATTAAACTGAGAAACTCCTCCGACACTTCAAGCTCGGCGTTTACTCCCTGCACGAAAGTCGCCAGCTTGGCTGTGGACACGGCAGTGGAATCGTAAAGTGCCATGGAAAATGCTATGAACCTGGATGCCCTGTGAGTCAGCTGACGCTGTACATCTGCAACCATATCACAAGTGCGGCGTTCCATTGTGTGGCGAGGAAGTGCGACTTGCTAAGCTTCGACATTTCGGTTGCACGCACAACCTCCGCTGCCTCTACTACTCATTCCTTTGTGTACTCTCCATCACAAAATGGTCTTCCACTCCCTGCGATTCTGAGAGCTATTTTGTAGCTGACTTGTAGCGGTGGCTCCTCGATGTCATTTCCCTCCTGAAGAAACAGATTGTATATATTTAGTCGCTTGTTACGGCAAAATGTAAACCAGACGGTGATTATGTTTCATGTGAATCGATAGCATACTTCTGTTACTGCATTTAAATATTTAAGTACTTATGTAGGGTAGAGAGGGGCTAACTGAATAGGGGAACTGTATGAATAAATGTAAGCCTTTATGCATACGCCGTGACATGAACAGCGATGAAACGCCATTACGTGTGTGACCGTGGTCGTCAAAAGTCTTCTCTTTCCAGTGAACAATTCTATTTAGTTTTGTGATTTCAGAAATTTATTCAAGAATGGTTTAAAGTGTAGAAGGCTAAGTGATTCAGATCTGCCTATTATGCCGTTCCTAAAACTGGGGTTGATATTCGTTAGGAATTTCCTGCAGTGTGTGAGAAATGAAAGACATGTTGTAAGTTGCGGCGTTCCTCCGCCATACTGGTTGGTGTATTGCGGAACAACGTCAAGATGGCGTTTAAATGTATTATGGGCTTATATGAATAACTGAGTGCGGGGCTTTAACAATAAGCTAGTGGAAAACTGATTGAAAATGAGATAAAATGCATTTAAAAAATATTTTCTGTTTAGTAATATCATGCGAATTATATCTTCACTGCTGCAGATGGTGAGTGACGGTGAGGATCTAAAAAAGGAAAAGAGGCAGAATGGAATGGGACAAGGTGTCGAGAAAGGAGGCAGTTGAAGCCGCTGTGAAAGGGGCATCAATATTAGAACCCAGTAATACTTTTGAAGAGCTATTTACGAGTTTGTACCGACGTTATCAAAAGAAAATACGTGAAATTATGGCAATTAGTACTCTTTTAGCAAAGAAATATGCATGTGGTAATTGTGATGGATATCAAAATATATATTTTTTAAGATCTAGAAACCTCTCTAGCCAATAGAATAATATATTAGGCAAAAAGAGGATTTGCACTCACACAGAAAGACGTGTGTATTGCAGCCTCCAAACTAGCTGTCCAGAGCGACAGCAAACATTACAGGAAGGACACAGCGGGAAGAGACTGGTGTAGTTCTTTCTGCAAGGGTTAATGAATATATTGACGTGAAGAAACGAGTGATAGAACAAGAAAGGGCTGGTGCAGTCCTATTCAAGAAGATGGTTACCAAAATTATGAGAAAAGTTTTTGATACCGATTCAGCTGCAGTTTTGACGATGTTGCACCTCTAAATAATTTTTAAGATGAGACGATGGAATGCAAATGTTGATTCTGCCAGCAAAGTGATCAAGTGCTGCACCTGCATATGAAAATAAAGGTATGTGGGTACAACGGCAAAAGTGTTCCACCTAGTGTCGGTGCGTGAGGTCGCAAGCAATTTCACTGTGGACGCTGCAGGTGTTTAATACAAGAATAGGAATATTTCACAAAGGTTAATTTATTTTAATGTGACATTATCATTGTATCATTAGGTCTAATCAGTATTAAACAGAAATTAGGATTGTTTTCAGCTAAAAATCTTTGTACCTTAATCGTTATGTGCCCATAATTAACTTTATTCAAACAGCCCCGACCATTATCCGAATATTCCTATTCAATTGGTTCTTTTGCCAAGTCTAGAGTGCAAATATAATAACACTATGACATAAATTTTTGAGAATATTGTAAAACCTCCTATCACGGATAGCACAGATGTAGCCATAATCTAAAACGAAAATGTAATTAATAACTTCCAAGAAAAAAATTACGTAAGTTGAAATTATTCTTATAGCCTAGCTGTGTCCTACTTTTTTCCTTAAATTGTCGTAATAACTGTGCGCAGCTCGTGGTCGTGCGGTAGCGTACTCGCTTCCCGCGCCCTGGTTCCCGGGTTCGATTCCCGGCGGGGTCAGGGATTTTCTTTGCCTCGTGATGACTGGGTGTTGTGTGACTTCCTTAGGTTAGTCCATAGTGCTGAGAGCCATTTGAACCATAATAGCTATTTTAAAAGATAAATGAACATATGGTCATCTGTGGGCTGTGTTATGAAAAGTTTTTATTTAATTCGTGTGATTAACTAATTTGGACATTTGTCATTATCAGGGACACGCATGTGTGAACTTATGTACATCACATTTTATATTGTCTAAATATCATATTCGTCTTAGACTTACAGGGTCACTCGTTATAATACTTAAATACATGTGGACAGGATGTAAGTCACAATGCTACATCATCACATTTAACACGGTAGTAAGTGTAACTACGAGTACTTGTAAGTGGTTTTTTTCTTCTTTTTTTATGGCCACCTTCATTGCATTCAGCATTCTCTCTCTCTCGATCGTCAGAGGATAAGTGCATCATGTCGTCTTTGTAATGGCGTTCCATTGTATGTTTTTTTTCAGTTCATAATTTTGCGAAGCCGCAATAAGCACTTTGGATGGCCTTCAAACAATACAAAAAAGCACCACAATGTGGCTCCCTCACTTTTATTTTTTTTACAACTTTGTAGACAACACAGTGCTTCTGATACGGAACGTAAATCTAAATTTAACACAGCTTGAACTACCAGTGAATTACTTCACGAGTCATGAGCCTACTGCCTACTTCTAACGGTGTTCTTCCTCTACTTCCTCACCGTTCAGCCCCATTAGCCGATGCGCTCTGAGCGTTAGGCAGGAGTACGGAGCGCTGTTTGGCCAAGCGTGTCACAGAGTGAACAAATCATCAACTGACGGTGTCATCAACTTTTAAATTCATAATTTTACTATTAGACCGGTTCACTACCAACATAGATAAACAAATCTTCGAATACTGTTTCATTTTGTCTTCCGACGTGATAGCACACAACTTTCTTGGAAGTCTTGTTTTATATTCATCCCATTGTTTCTGGTCACCCGATTTGACAGTATATAATGTGTTTCAAGAGGGCGGATAGCGGACAGAGGTTCAGGGCACTCTCTTGTCCTTGGGGTGGTAAAATGCCCAAAACGGCGGAAGAATAAGCAATGATAAACGGCATGAGGGTACAGAAGGCAATAGAATCGACTGCATTACAGTCACACAACGAATATATTCACAGGACATATGGCCTGTACTTGAAAAAGTGTCAAGATGATCTCTCCATTGATACCGGAATAGTCCCACATTCGGATCTCCGGGAGGGGACTTCCAAGGCGGAGGTGACCATAAGAAAAAGATTGAACAAACAACGAAGGGACAGCGTTCTACGAATTGAGACGTGGAATATCAGAAGCCTGAACGTGGTAGGGAAGCTGGAAAATCTGAAACGGGAAATGAAAATGCACAATTAAGATACAGTAGGGGGTCAATGAAGTTCTATGGAAAGAAGAAAAGTATTTCTGGTCACATGAGTATAGGATAACATAAACAGCAGCAGAAAATCGTTTAACGGAAGTAGGATTCGTTGTGAATAGGAACGTAGGACAGACAGTGTGTTACTGTGAATAATTCAGTGATGTGATCGTTCTTATCAGAATCGACAAGAAACCAACACCGACAACGATAGTTCAGGTATGCATGCCGACGTCGCAAGCTGAAGATGAAGAGATAGAGAAACTATATGAGGACGTTGAAAGGGCAGTACAGTACGCAAAGGGAGATGAAAATCCAATAGGCATGAGGAACTGGAATGCAGTTATACGGGAAGGAGTAGAAGCAAAAGTTACAGGAGAACGTGGGCTTGGGTCAAGGAATGAGAGTGGAGAAAGACTAACTGAGTTCAGCAATAAATTTCAACTATTAATAGCGAATACTCTGTTCAAGAATCACAGGAGGCGGAGATGGAAAAGGACTCGTGATACTGGAAGATTTCAGTTAGATTACATCATGAGCAGACAGAGATTAACAAATCACATACTTGATTGTAAGGCGTACCCAGGAACAGGTATAGACTCGGATCACAATACAAGAAGCCATGGGTAACAGAAAAAATACTTCATGTGATCGATGAAAGAAGGAAACAAAAAAGTGCAGGAAAATTCAGGAATACAGAAATACTAATCGCTGAGGAATGGAAAAAAACGAAATGGAACACAGGAAATGCTGAGATGCTAAGACGGAATGGCTGCATGCAAAGTGTGAAGAAATCGAAAAAGAAATGATTTTCGGAAGGACTTCCCTTAGCTTATAGAAAAGTCAAAACAATCTACCGTGAAAATAAAAGCAAGAGCTGTAAAATTAAATGTGCAGTGGGAATTCCACTGTTAAATGCAGCAGAAAGAAAAGAATATATTGAAGGCTTCTATGAGGGGGAAGATTTGTCTGATGAAGGAAAGGCCGGCCGGTGTGGCCGTGCGGTTCTAGGCGTTTCAGTCTGGAACCGCATGACCGCTACGGTCGCAGGTTCGAATCCTGCCTCGGGCACGGATGTTTGTGATGTTCTTAGGTTAGTTAAGTTTAATTAGTTCTAAGTTCTAGGCGACTGATGACCTAAGAAATTAAGTCGCATAGTGCTCAGAGCCATTTGAACCACTTTTTGATGAAGGACAAACAGGAGGCGATTAAGAAGAGATAGGAGATCCAGTATTAGAATCAGAATTTAAGATAGCTTTGAAGGACTAAAGATCAAATAAGGCAGTAGGGATAGATAACAATTCCTCAGAGTTTCTAAAATCGTTGGAGGAAGTGGCAACAAAACAATTATTCACGTTGGTGTATAGAATTTATGAGTCTGGTGACATACCATCTGACTTTCGGAAAAATATCATCCACACAATTAGGAAGACTGAGAGAGCTGACAACTGCGAGAACTATAGCACAATAAGCGTAACAGCTCATACATCCAAGTTTCTGGCAAGAATAATATACAGAAGAAGAGAAAAGGAAATTGAGAATGTGTTGGCTTTAGGAGAGGTAAAGCCACGGAGTGGCAATTCTGATGTTGCGGTTGATAATGGAAGCAAGACTAAAGAAAAATCAAGACACGTTCATGGGATTTGCCGTCCTGGAAAAAGTAATGAGAACTAGCAGAAATCAGAACAGCGACAAACTTAATGCTACGGTCGCAGGTTCGAATACTGCCTTGGGCATGGATGTGTGTGATGTCCTTAGGTTAGTTAGGTTTAGATAGTTCTAAGTTCTAGGGGACTGATGACCTCAGATGTTGATTCCCATAGTGCTCAGGATCATTTGAACCATTTTTGAGTTGCAGAGGACGGCACAAAATAGGAAATCGTGGAGGGCCATATCAAACCAGTCAGGAGATTGAAGACTTTAAAAAAATGTTAAAATAGCAATCCTCTGGATGGATATAATGTATTAGTATTATTCGTGTTTAGCTTTGTTGCCAGGTCTGGTAGGACATATGTAGAACATGAACAGTGTAAGATGTTGAGTGATCACTTTGAAGTAAAAGAGAATGCCGCATACTTGTGTGGGATAGCATTTTCTGCACCTGACGGAGTTTGAAATGCGCCTGATTGTCGGTCTCGATTAGGCTGGCTGGTGGAATAGCGGAAACATCCAGATTTGTGGGCATTTGGCTGTGAAAGTAGCCCAGTGTCAAACTGCATGGGAGTATCAGGCAAGGCATGCTCATTGTCAAGGCTCCAGTCGACTATATCTCACCACAACAAGGGAGCATAGCTGTGTTGCGCCTCAGTCACGTAGGTCGGAGGTTAGCAGCAGCTGGACCAGAAAATTATGTTGGCTACCGTTAGCACCACAACGCAAATGGTTGTAGTTGGACTGGTGCCATGAGCAGGAGGCATGGGCAGCTGATCAAGGGCGTCACGCTGTGTGCAGCTATGACTAGTGGTTCACACTACCATCGATGACCATCGTAGGTAAGTATGGTGGAGAAGACTCCTTTTTGCAGTGTTTTGGAGAGCCATGGCGGTGTTACACGTCGTGTCATAGAGTGTGGCGACATTGGGTCATGGGTGATAGTTTCTGAGGGATCTCTGACAGCAGAGAAGTAAGCCACGCACATCCTGCGTCCAGATCTGTTACCTGTTGCCCATGGTATTGAGATACAATTTCTCAATTTTTCAAAATGACATGTTCGTACACACATGATGTGGGTCTACAGAATATTTCAGGAATGCTATTGTCGGAAGATCTTTGCCTCAGAAATGCTGCGTTATGACGGGGTGTATTGTCATGCTGACGCGCACAGTCATCGTCTAAAACTTTTCCACTCCTGTATCCAGTACACAGTGCCGTAAAATGGGTTGATACCGTTTTGCATTTAGTGTTTTCTTAGGTACAGTAAGGGGACGACACTCAAATACGAAAAACACCACCTCTGTCATACTTCAGTGTTGGCGCTAGACATGATAACCGGTAACGTTCACCAGACATTTGCCAAACCCAAACCTTTCTATCAGATTGTCATTTGGTAAAGCGTGATTCACTCCACTCGCTTCCACCCACAGTCCACTTGCGTTGGTCTTTTCACCACAGTAAGCGTCGGTTAGCAATGACTGCTGAAATGTGTGGCTTATGAGGAACTGCTCGACCCTTCTAACCCCTTCCTTTCAACTCCCTATGCGCAATCGTTGTGCTAGCTGAACTACTTGTAGCGCTTTGCAACTCGTCAGTGATCCCTTCCGTCTATTTCACGTAGTTTCTTACAACTATCCTCTGCAATGATGTGTGGCCCCTCTCCGTCAGTACATGAAAGTCTCCCCAAATGTTCATGACGGATTTGTTACTCGGATGATATCCAATGACCAGTCCGCGCTTCAAACCCCCGATTTCTCCTGACTGACCCATTCTGTTGTTACTGCTTCTATACTAGCAACATGTTACTGCCCACCTTCTTTTAAACTAGACCTCGTGAAATCTAGTGGTCAGTTCTGCATTAATAGGTATGTCCGGATACTTTTGATAAAGCACTCCATCTTCAGGCTGCAAGTGGCCTACCGGGACCATCCGACCGCCGTGTCATCCTCAATGGAGGATGCGGACAGGAGGGGCGTGGAGTCAGCACACCGCTCTCCCGGTCGTTATGATGGTATTCTTGACCGAAGCCGCTACTATTCGGTCGAGTAATTCCTCAGTTGGCATCACGAAGCTGAGTGCACCCCGAAAACTGGCAACAGTCCATGGCGGCCTGGATGGTCACCCATCCAAGTGCCGACCACGCCCGACAGCGCTTAACTTCGGTGATCTCACGGGAACCGGTGTATCAACAGAGGCAAGGCTGTTGTATACTTCTGATAGGGAACTATGTTTGTAAGAGCAGGGAATTAGGCAACTACAACCGTTTGGCCGTTTGGCAGTCTGGAACCGCGCGACCGCTACGGTCGCAGGTTCGAATCCTGCCTCGGGCATGAATGTGTGTGATGTCCTTAGGTTAGTTAGATTTAAGTAGTTCAAAGTTCTAGGGGACTGATGACCTTAGAAGTTAAGTCCCCTAGTGCTCAGAGCCATTTGAACCATTTGAATCAACCGTTTGGGTGTTCCAGGATGAACGAAAACCAACAAAATCTGTTCGTTCGCGAAGCACGGCGACGAAAACGAATCGTTGTTTCTCTGATAACAAGAGTATTACGTCAACTACGGTGTCCTGATCCCATGCCATTCCATACCATATCCGATTTTTTAGTTTATCGATCGACTGCGGAGGACCTCCGTTACAGCTTGCGTTCAGAAGTGTAAACAACAGTGCCATTGGTCTGGGAACAGTGGAAGGAGATGGTTTCGTGAAGGATGCTTAACGTTGCTCGGTTTTAACATTTACCTGACGAGTAAGGCTAAAGGATGTCTACAGACGATCTCATTGTGTTGTCTAAACAGAGTCAAGGTATACTGTCTGATGATATTGGGGCTGTCTCTCGTGGTTTCGGCTCGGACCAAAAGTTCTGTATGATGGTGAAATGAACAAAGGTATTGTGAATACATTTGGGACAAAAACTGGCATCCTATGTTGTGGAATACGGCCATTTCTGCGTCAGCATCACAGTTTTCTATACAAGGATCACTACACTAATTTCAGTAAGTGCTATGCTTGGATTTCGTGAAGTCGTTAGCGCAAAGATTCGCCGAATGCGTCCATATGTACCCAATGATTTGACAATTAATGTTCACTGTTGTTCCGCAAGAATGGAAATTAATACAAAGCTTTCTCCGAAGATTAGACACTATAATACTGTTGAGTACATAGGTTGGTTGGTTTGGGGGATTCAAGGGACCAGACTGCGACGGTCATCGGTCCCTGTTGTGTACATAGTTCCGCGTAGTTCCCACTAGAGCGCGCCCCGCTAAGCACAGCAGCGCAAGCGCAGCGCTCGTCCGTCTCCGCACTACGAGATGGCGCTGTCATAGAGACGGACCAAATTCTGCTTCCGCCGATCCGCGTATTAATATGTAACGCAGCCAATGAGATTGCTGCTAACGTAGAACCTTTTCTCCTCGCGGATCACACTCGCGCAGTGATACCTGAACGCGCTAGGTATTATAAGGTGCGTACAGCCCTCCGTCTAGTCATTCTACATTAGTCTGCATTAATCTACAGTCAAGTTTCAGTCTGCGCCTAATAAGATTATCATATTCCTGTACATGGCCATGAAAAGAAGTGAATAGACACTTTGTCAAGTATCAGAGATATGTGAGAATAAGATTAACGTACCACGACCAAAGGAAGTTCAGATTGTCAATTGTAAATAGCGTCCAGAACTAAGTTAAGTTATTTTTATGCTTTTTGTTATTTTAATAAAGGTGTGTGAAAATTAATCAAGTTCTGTTTAAAGTTGGTCACCGTCAATCTGCTACTCTAAGCGTGCAAATGGCATTTCTATCGTTTGACCTAACGGCAGAAGATAAACACGCCACGATAAGGCCACGAGACATATTGCTGACTCTCGCCTACTTCGCTAGAGCGAAAAGTAAAATAATCTGATGGTGTGTGTACCGAAGGTCTTACGGTATGCACACCACAAATATCAAAATAAATCCCATACACTAACAGATATATGGATAACCTCGGACGAATATACGGGCTACACTTTGTGATGCAACTTACATAGAATTTTGAAATATTAGTGCTGCGCTTTGTCTAAGTCCGTTGCCTCTCGGTCTGTTTCAGCTCCTCAACGCGGGATACTCATACTACGCTGTGCTTCGCAACTACAACAGCCGTTAACAGTGTCTAACAGCACCAATATTTTCTCTCTGCCTGACAACACAAGCAAAGCGAGTCATCGTTGGGACAACAAGCTTCACTACAGTGCCACAAATCTACTGTTTTGGGCCTGTAATTTTAGTCTAAGAAACTCTAGATATATATACACCATGAATGATGTTCCATAAAACGACAATTTCATGTATGACTGTCACCCTTTATGCTCAAATGCATGAACCAGCCTTTAGGTTGCTTTAAAATGATATCAGAGCAAACATTCCCAGAATATTATAAAGTTTATCAATAAATTTTATGTGTGTTAAAAACTTGCAAATAAGGAGTCTAGTGTAACCTAGCCCAAACAAAAAGCATTATTTTTCTTTGCATAACATCATATAGCCTTAAGGGGAAACAACTGTACATGATGCACTCTTAGTGCTGTTATGTTTCAATCAACCTGCTGTCTCTGATGAAGTATGCATCAAGTAATACATGAAAAAAAAAATTTCTTCTGTCCTTTCTCTCCTTGTTTAATGACCTGAATGCAGTTGCATCTATAGTTAATTTGGGTCAGAGGATTACTACCTGCTCGTTGTATCCACCACCACAAGATGTGGTGGTCCTCACAGAACTTAAAGAATAACCCATCCCAATGGCCGTTTCTTTTACTGGGGGTTTTCAGTGCGCTCTCTGTATCCACTTGCCTGAATGAAGCAATACTTCAAAGGAAGCCACCAATATGGATCGTCAACAGAGCTAACTGGACACTGTTCAACCAGCTAGAGGTGTTTGAAGATAGAGGCAGCGTTCAGGAAGTGGTGGAGCACCTTATACATTGCCGCAGCTACAGGTATAAACAATATAACGTTTATGGTGAGGAGTCCTGAACAGTCCTCCTTACTCGTGGACGATTTTGCAGTAATCAACTGCTTCTTCGATACTGCAACGACGACTCCTCAGTTGCTACTTAACCGTGCAGAGTTAGAGAAGTGGGATGCAGAAACGGTCTGCAATTTTGTGCTGATAAGTTTGTGTGTTCGTTTTAATCATTCTAGTCTGATTTCTAATTTTCCCTATTTGCATATGATGGGCACCATTCTCAATTTTAAGGACTTGGTGAAGTTTCTGGGCCTCATTTTTGCCTTCATACCATAGCGGTTGCCACACCCAGAAAGCACTGTACATCTTAATGTGCCTTAGCTGCAGGTGTTGTGGAGCGGACAGAATGCCCCTGCTCCAGTTTTCTAGAGCTTACGTTAGACTGGCTAGACTATAGTTTCACAGCGCATGGTTCAGCAAGATCTTATGCGAAGATCGCTGACGCTGTCCACCATGAGGGGGACAGGCTGTCAGCGGATGCTTACGGGTTCAGCCTCATACCCAGTCTCTGTGCTGAGGCTGTAGAACCCTCTCTCATCATGCGCTGAAAACTTCTCGTCGTACATCAGGCATGTAAGTTTCTCTCTGCTTTCAATTCACGAGCATATCATACTCCTCCTTGTCCAGCTGTGGAACGCCTTTTCTGTTGTCATCCTCGAGCAACAAGGCTGTTTGGCATTCGTGTGAAGTACGTGCTGTAGTCACTTGGTGTAGGCAAGTACAGCCTCAAAGACAAGGTTTTAATCGACTGCCATCCTGGTTACTGCAGAGGCCTAGAGTAATTTTAGATTGAATGCAGTACAGGGCATCTGTTTTTAATGTTCAGAAGAGGATGCAATCCTGCATCTGTTTTTAATACATTATTTTATTATGTTTAAACAGAACACCGCAACTATATAGCTGTATTTATGGATTGCCCAAAACAATGGAACTCCGTTAGTTGGTCTGTTGTTTCCCATGATCATATCCTCAAGGTCTGACTGCCCCAGGACTTTACTGTCTTCGATGTGGAAGCGATTTCTCTTTTTTGGGTGCCAGGGCCCATGGATATTAAGGAGAATGAAATGGCAGGTGAGATGATCCACAGGTATTTCGGTGTGCCATCCTCCTACAAACTATCGCCTCACTGTTGAGATACAGGGCCATATGTCGATTGGAAGAACGGTAGCTGAAAGTGATAAGCAGTTAACTGCGTTATTGTGAAGTGCACAACACAGCCACGCTGTACCTCCTTCCAGCCACCCAGACCAAATGTCATCTTTCCCATTCGTCTTCATACTGGACACAGCCCTATGACGCATGGTTACTCGTTTCAGCGAGATGACCCACCAATGTGCGGTGTTTGGGGCGTGCATATCACGGTGCCCCACATTTCAGTAGACTGTTTTGTATTCAGACAAGAGAGCAGCGGCTCACTTTTTTTGTGAAATCTTATGGGACTTAACTGCTAAGGTCATCAGGCCCTGAGGTTACACACTACTTAACCTAAATTATCCTAAGGGCAAACACACACACACCCAAGCCCGAGGGAGGACTCGAACCTCCGCCGGGAACAGCCGCACAGTCCATGACTGCAGCGCCCAGGACCGCTCGGCTAATCCCGCGTGGCAGCGGCTCATTTGTCCACCGCTTTGCCTCCTTTTTAAATGACAGTAATACGAGTGTGGGGCGTCTTTAAAGGTGCTGTGCAATGTCTGCTTTGTTCCCTAAGATTTTAGGGCGACGTTTTTAATGTGTTATCAGTGAGGTTGGCTCACCTGTGTTTCTCGTAAGTGATCAACCAGCCACATGTTCCTGTGCGTCCGTTTTAGTTTCCTCTCGACTTACTTGTGTTTTAATTGACAATGTTAGACCGTCAGGTCATTTTAGCGCTCTCGTAACGACGTCAGCTAGTGTGATCTAATGGGTGGTCATGCGTGACATATGGAGAAAGTGAGTGCAATTTTATGTCAGATATCTTTTTATTTCTTTTATCGCGTTTCAACTAATTTTCATATTGTTGCCGATAAAATGGTTATTGATCGTACCTAGCACACAAACGTAGAAACACACACTCACACACACACACACACACACACACACACACACACACACATATATATATATATATATATATATATATATATATATATATATATATATATATATCTGGCCATGAACTCGTCACTTGATTTTCTTCCCTTAATTCAAGCAGCTGTTTTTAACAACTGCAATGTTATGAATAATGAAGCATCTTGACACTGCAGCATTCAGCAAAATACAAGAACGAATCAAATGAAAATATTACATTCGTAAGAAGAATCCGAAACTTCGTTCCATTATCTCGTATTCTTAGAATTAAGGTAAACAATTCCTGTGCTGATAAGAATGACGATGTATTGACGCTGTCGTAGTACTTGTGTAAAGACGACTGTACGACAAGGAAATTGCAACATTGCACTATCGAGTTGTAAAAACAATATGTTAAAAATTTTTTGTATCACACTGGATCATGATAATTCAATATGATGATGCTTGTCTGTGGGAGCAGCAATATAATGACAAGTAAGAAGATCTCTAGCCCGCCCGGTTAGCCGTGCGGTCCAACGGATTGCTTTTCGGGCGGGAATGCGTACCGGTCCCCGGCACGAATCCGCCCTGCGGATTAGTGTCTAGGTCCGCTGCCGGCCAGTCTGTGGATGGTTTTTAAGACGGGTTTTCATCTGCCTCGGCGAATGCCGGCTGATTCCTCTTATTCCACCTTAGTTACACTATGTCGGCGACTGTTGCGTAAACACTTTCTCCACGTACGCGTATACCATAATTACTCTACCGAGCAAACATTGGGTTTACACTCGTCTCGTGTGAGTCGTTCCCGGGGAGGGGCTGGGGGAGGGGGGGAGGTCCACTGGTGGCCGAACCGCACAATAACCCTGGGTTCGTTGTGGGGCGGCGGTGGGGTGTGTGGACCGCTGTAGCCTGTTGTGGGACTGTGAACCACTGAGGGCTACGGCAGGGACGAAGCCTCCCTGCCGTTTCTAGATCTCCTGTTCCATTTAATGCAATACAAGAAGATCTCTAATGACAGGCGTTTCTTGTCCAGTACAGCATACCTACATTAAATTGCAGCACGAGGAAGGATAGCAATTACTGACATTTACCTATTATCCTTATAGGATATGTTGGGAAAAACACATGACTGAATTTATAGGTAATTTTCCAGTATGTGAGATATTGAAACTAGTTCACAGAACTGCCACATCTAGCAGCAACAGCACCTCTGACCTTGCTGTGGCTCAAGTCGTGCTGAGTGTAGTTGGCACATACCAATGTGTCATTAACTGCTATTTCAGCTCTGGACCTTAGTTCATCAGTCGTAATGGCCAGTGACTAGGCAACCCGTGATCATTTGTCTTCAATGGGTGAGAATGTGGAGCACATATTAGCCAGGGCTACAGCCAAACACCTTCTGTATCGAGGTAGGTCTGTCCAACATCAACAACATGTGGGCATGTATTATGTTGTCACTGAAAGGTAACATCACGGTGACCACGAAGATAAGGGACTGCCACGGGCGTTGTAAATGTATCACTGCTATCCAAATTCCAGCTATCTGAGGCAAAGCACTCCGTAGGATCACTTCAGGTGCTGGGCCGTATGAAGATGACGAATACAACCACGCATCTTTCGCTTACCTCGGAGCTTTCACGGACGAATACATCAATCAACACACTGTATGCAGAGCAGGGAGTCGTCTGAAAAAAGGACCTGGCACCACTCCTGCTCCGTTGGTGTCGTTGGCTGTACCACAGTCAGTGAGCCTATCTGTTGTTGCATCAAGGGAAGTCACAGCAAAGATCGCCTCTTGGCTGCTAGTCCTCCAGAGGATGTCGCACTATACATGACGCTCTTGGTGTAAACAAGTCTGAACGTGGTTGCATGAGCCAGTACCGGCAAACGAGCGATTTGTCTCTCCTCTCAGGCACTAGTCACGTGGGGCCATTGAGATGGTGTTTTGTTTGACTCTCCTGAATCCATAGCTTCCACGTTCACATTAGAGTCGTGGGAGCCCGATCAGCTCAAGTAGTAGTATTATGAAAGCTCGATAGACCAAAATCTCATCACTGTCGAATTCTGACACTTGCTCGTAGAGATTTCTTCTTCTAACTAGAGCCAAAACGCCATCATCTCATAAACAACCAACATTCAGATATGGTCTCTGAGTGAGAAACCTTTTGTATAACTGTCCGTTATATAAAGATTGTGGGGACAGTGTTTCTCGTACCAGCTTTTGTAGGGGAGCTGAAAAACTAATTATTTTCATATTCAAGCGTGTAGTACACCTCATGCCTGTTTGACGATGGCTGCATGCCGACTTCGTGTTGTTGCAATTTTAGTTCACAGCAACATATTTACGTTAGCCACTGACATAATCTGAAAAGCCATAAAAATTTGCAGAAAATCTTCACGCATCCTCTATGTGTACCGATATATGGGTAAGACATTTCCTTTGCAAACTAGTCGAAAAAAGAAAAACACTGAAAGAACAGCAAACAGAAAGAAGTGATACTGCTCAGTTAGTTTCATTCTTAAAAAACAATCATATTCTTAACAACATGCGAGACACTAGAAGTTTGTTACATCTCACTTGCAGTATCTGTGCATGAGAAGTAGCAAAAATAGAGACTACAGCACTGAAAGCGTAACAGAGGTGGTTGTAATGGAGACTGTCAAGGTTTTTCCTTTCTTTGTTTTCGTGAAAGATTATCTTGGTAGCATGTACGAACTTAAAAAAGAAAAAAAACCCTCAAAGTGCTAGACGGTTAGACACCGCAAGGTACTCTTTGGCTTCGCTGTGCATCTGAACTGCGCAAGACGAAAGATGCTGTAGAGATGTGGAGAGATGTTTGCTCTGTGGGGAGCTTTGTTAACTTTTAATGTTAATGATAATAACAATAATTCTTCCAAATCCCAGTAACATTGTCACGAGAATTATTCCTGCCACAAGAAGCGATATTATGTAACCCTATAGTAAGAGCTGATTTTATAGGTCGTTGGGTTAGCACCCCAAGCAAGTATTAACTTACCGATGTGTCACAGAATGGGGTTAAGCCACAAGACTCGAATTCGCGTTCAGATCCGTTTCGTGCATCCTAAGCTATATTTGACTAATTTCCATGAGGCATCAAAGGCAGAAGTCGGTATATTTCCTCTCAGAAAAACGCGGCCAACGACTTTCAATGTCTTGATCCAATCAGGTGCCCCACGTCTAGTAAATTCACCGTCTATTAGACGATAAAATCCAGTCGGCCTCCATTCAGGAGGAGTGATGTTCAAATTATACCCTGCCGTTATGATTCATGTTTTTGGTTGTGTCCCTGAACCACTTCTGGCAATTTCCGGGATGTTTCCTTACCATGTTATGGTTACCGGCATTCCTAATTCATTTCCTAGCTATGTGACTAATCCCATAGAAGTCGATGAGACGCTCATCTGGAGCTTCCTTCCTCATATTGCAAGCATCGATTGCAGAGACACATGAGGTGTCGAAGTCTTGTTCGTGCTGTGCTATGTTAGTCAAGTGCTCACTTCCAGAATTCTTCGCAGGTGCTACCACGAGACTGCTATTATGAGTCCAGGGTGAGTGGAAAAGCATTTCATAACTTTGGAATGATACGGAAATTTATTTAGATAACTTACAGAAGTCGTAAATGCGCCATTTTGTAGCAAAAAGTTGACTCATGTACTACATAAGATTCCCATTCCGCCACCAGGAGCGCCAGCGTAGTACACAGTTAAAATGGCTTCTTTCATTGGTAGTACCTGAATAAGCTTTAAAACTTTTTAATTCCATAGATCGATGAAGATGACCGAGATGGGATGGTTTACTAACAGGGGTGAAATTCGAGGTTTCCTCAATAATCGCTCCCCAGGTCGGTGGATTGGACGTGAAAGGCCACTAGCATGTGCAATGTCGCTCTCCAGATTAGACACCACCGGATCTCTTTGTCCGGGGGTTTCATTAAAGACCGTGTATATGTTTCACCCCTACTAAACAATTTAGACAACCATAAAAATCGAATCTACACTGCCATTGCACAAAAAAATCCAATTTTCTGCAACGAGTGTGGGAAGAGCTTTATTACCAGTGGGATATTTGCTGCATCACAAGTCGTAGTCACATCGTAACAAAATGACACTTGACACTTATGTGATACTTGGGGTTATTTGCTACAAAATGACACATCTACGGATTCTGTAAGGTACCTCAACAAATTTATTCATCATTTCAAATTTGTAAAGTTCTTTCTGAGGCACCTGTATTTCCGTCTAGCATGGTTGTCATTATTGACCTGCTGCTAGCGAGAGTGTATACTTTTCTGTTTTCTATACAGAGCGTCTCGAACCTTCAGCACAAAAGCTAAACTGGTGATAGAGAATCCTAAACTATTTTGAGATAAAGAACCAATGATAAAATAAAGTCCCAGGTGTTACGAGGTCTAGAATGAGATTGCACATGGGATATGAGTTTGTAAACTTTCAGCAGTTGCTATGACATTATACTGTTGCTATAACTTGTAAGTAATTTACGCCAACAAAAACTAAATATTGACTTTTGACAGCTAGTTATCCCAGAGCATTGACATTAGGCTCCTCGATCTTGTGTATGATATCGATACCATTTCAAGAAAGACATCGTTCCACAAGTCTATGTTTTAAAATTGTACTTTGTAAAGCATTACTAATTTCCAGCTTAGCTCATTTTCGAGTGCATCTATGGCATCTACATCATCCTCGTCTGTTGAAAATCGCATGCCATGCGTGATTCTACATACCACGGTCGTGCATGATCTCGCGATGGATCCCCACAAATCACACCTGCACACAATTGTTTATCGTACTGTCAAGTGTACAAGTGTATCCAGAAGAAATTCATCATGTTAGCTAACAGTGCCTAAGTAAGTCAATAATATCTATGAAAGTAGGCACCCAAATCAACACGACTTCCTTACGCGACTGCACAATTGCAATTGGCAGCAAGTAGCTGCTGCATCTGCCTCGATACTGACAATATAAAAGTGGTGTGTTGGACCCTACGAGTACTGCAATAAAGAGTGCTTTCACAAAATTCAAACGATTTTCATTATTTCTCCAACAGTGTCAAAATATATTTTCATGAACTAACACTGACAGGAAAAGTTTAGGTAAAAAATTTTAACTGATTTCCTTACAAGCTGAATTTTTGGTTGTACAAGATTATGAGGTTACAACAAATCAACATAAAAACAAACTAAAATTAGATTAAGAGGGATAGAATGCTCCCTCATGTCCTGATTGTACTATCGTTGTGTAGTTGGTACACTGTAACAAGTCCTCAACTTCTTTCTGATTAGTATGCACATCTGTGCTGTACTCGAGTTGCGTGTGTGCTATGAATGTGTTTGTTTTGAGCAATTCTGTTTCAATAACTGTATAGAACTGGATTACACCCCTGCTTCTTTTGTTTAGAAAAAGATCTTCATAATGCGGTCAGCAATGTAAGCTCTAGAAACGGAAGTCCTCTTTCACTTTTTACTCACATACTCGCCGCTCGTCCCAGTCTCGAATTGGGCTGAAAACTATAACAGTCATACGACAGCTAGATACGCTATCTTTGAGTAACCTTATACGAGGTGCATTCAAGTTCTAAGGCCTCCGATTTTCTTTCTCCGGACTGGAAAGAGGTAGAAACATGCGCATTGTTTTAAAATGAGGCCGCGTTCATTGTCAATACGTCCCAGAGATGGCAGCACCGTACGATAGATGGAATATTACCGCCAGCGGCGAGAATGAGAACTGTTTTAAATACTTAAAATGGCGACGTTTTTCTTACTTGAACAGCGTGCAATCATTCGTCTTCTGAATTTGCGTGGTGTGAAACCAATTGAAATTCATCGACAGTTGAAGGAGACATGTGGTGATGGAGTTATGGATGTGTCGAAAGTGCGTTCGTGGGTGCGACAGTTTAATGAAGGCAGAACATTGTGTGACAACAAACCGAAACAACCTCAGGCTCTCACAAGCCGGTATGACGACATGATCGAGAAAGTGGAGAGAATTGTTTTGGGGGATCACCGAATGACTGTTGAACAGATCGCCTCTAGAGTTGGCATTTCTGTGGATTGTGTGCACACAATCCTGCACGACGACCTGAAAATGCGAAAAGTGTCATCCAGATGGGTGCCACGAATACTGACGAACGACCACATGGCTGCCCGTGTGGCATGTTGCCAAGCAATGCTGACGCACAATGACAGCATGAATGGGACTTTCTTTTCGCCGGTTGTGACAATGGATGAGACGTGGATGCCATTTTTCAATCCAGAAAGAAAGCGCCAATCAGCTCATTGGAAGCACACAGATTCAGCGCCACCAAAAAAAATTCGGGTAACCGCCAGTGCTGAAAAAATGATGGTGTCCATGTTCTGGGAGAGCGAGGGCGTAATCCTTACCCATTGCGTTCCAGAGGCCACTACGGTAACAGGTGCATCCTACAAAAATGTTTTGAAGAACAAATTCCTATCTGCACTGCAACAAAAACGTCTGGGAAGGGCTGCGCCTGTGCTGTTTCACCAAGACAACGCACCCGCACATCGAGCTAACGTTATGCAATAGTTTCTTCGTGATAACAGCTTTGAAGTGATTCCTCATGCTCCCTACTCACCTGACGATGCAGAACTTCGGAATGAAAATGACAACAACAAGAACTTAACAGAAGAAGACGAATGATGAAAATGTTCTCGAAACCAAACGAAGGTGCTATCAACGTATCAGTAGTGGGGTTGACTGATGACGCCTCTAAGGCTTGTTACTTCTATGGGATTCCTAGTAGTACACTAAAGTCAGATTTCAGAAGATATCAAGACAAGTTCCACCATAACTTTATAGTGAAGACATGGTACCAATTCTGAAACCGTTTACTTTGGAGTCCTCAGATATATTTCCTTCTTCGAGTAGTTGGCTTTTACGCGACAACAAAGGAAAGTCAACTGTATTATCGATCTCCAGTTCACCTGTTCCGAGAAACAACGCTTCTTGGTCATAAATTAGAAAGCATAATTTCAAGATGTTTCATTAATTAGCGTAAAAGATTGATGTAGCTGTGCAGAGGGACGCTGTATTTATAAACAGCTTGTAATTACACGTAAAGTTAAGTTCGTCTTGTTAACGATTAACTCGTGAATTTTCTCGTTGCGGTGTGGGTAGTAAGATCTGTACCGAGAGGTATATTCCCTTTGAGTATGAGCTCATAATGAAGCTTCGAGCAGCACAACGCGTCATCACAACGTATCACTTATGTATTGTCGAATATAATTCTAGTTATGGAATTACATAGCAGTTTACATCCAACAGATGTTATAGGTTGTGTACATACGTAGGCGGGGTATAAGACAACTTCCGTCGGTGCAGTCACTTTGATTAACAAGATTCTGCTGACTTGTTTCCGGATTCTGTTTATGGGGCACCGATTTTAGCAAAACCGTTGGTAAACGGTACAGGAAAATTATCTGTATTTGTATTGATCGACCGCTTTTCGTTACAAGAAAAGTGGAGAAGAACACATCCAAAGAGTAGGACCCACTCCTCATTTGTCTATCAAGTGGACGTGTGAGCGGAATAGAGCTTAAATCTAAATGCAAGGCTTCCCTCTAGGACAGTACAATGACTTACAATGAAGGCTATGTATGATATGTTTGAAGTAAAACATCTAGAGAGACTTTCGGTAAGCGCTGTCATATATTCCCCGTAGAGGAGAAGAAGAGGTTTTCTTCTAAGCGATTGTCAAGTGTGACTACATGGCACTTGATTACGTTAGTCAAGAAGACTGAAAGAACATTGTCAAATCGGCGTTTTTAAAATAATTTCGCTTTGCGCTAGGCTTAAAAAACAGAGTTTACGTTTAGCTTACGTGTTTTGATGTTTTAAGAGTCTTAAATGATATTTATTCTGGAATATTATCAGAGAAGTGTAGAAATGTAACAAATAAACTCTTTTACGTTATGTGCATCTTCATTTTCTCCTGGCGCAATGACTGCTCCATTAAATTTCTGCTATGCAGCCACATGAATTCAGCTGAATTTGTGATGCTGCACACCTAAACTTTAATGAAGCTGTTTTACATGAATTTAGCATCCACTCAGGAAACTATATGAAGCCGCTATTGAGTTTAAAAAAATAACAATTTCAGAGCAAAAAATATGATTTTAGTTGAGAATATCAGTATCAAAAACAACGAGAAATAGTAGCTTCGGAATTTTTTAGAAATTAATCGTTAAGTGGGCTTATATCCATGCACTATAAACACCTTGCTTCTTAAATGACGAGTGTTGTAATAAACATGTCCAAAAATGAGAATAGCAGCTGTTACAGTAGTCACAACGGATGTCACACAATTCAACCTCATGACAAAATTCAGAACTGCGCCAGAAGGCCGCCACGGGCAATTCAGCCGGCGGGAAGCAGTCCCCATGTTACTTGCACGTCGAATTCACTACGTGTATCTCTCCGCACTTCAGCAACTATAAAATGCGACTCATCATCGTAGATGTTGCACTGAGTTAAGTCACAAGTACACTACTGGCCATTAAAATTGCCACACCAAAAAGAAATGTAGATGACGAACGGGTATTCATTGGACAAATATATTACACTAGAACTGACATGTGATTACATTTTCACGCAATTTGGGTGCATAGATCAAGAGAAATCAGTGCCCAGAACAAACACCTTTGGTCGTAATAACGGCCTTGATACGCCTGGGCATTGAGTCAAACAGAGCTTGGATGGCGTGTGCAGGCACAGCTGCCCATGCAGCATCAACACGATACCACACTACATCAAGAGTAGTGACTGGCCTATTGTCACGAGCCAGTTGCTCGGCCACCACTGACCAGACGTTTTCAGTTGGTGAGAGATCTGGAGAATGTGCTGGCCAGGGCAGCAGTCGAACATTTTCTCTATCCACAAAGGCCCTTACAGGACCTGCAACACGCGGTCGTGCATTATACTGCTGAAATGTAGAGTTTCGCAGGGATAGAATGAAGGGTAGAGCCACGGGTCGTAACACATCTGGAATGTAACATCCACTGCGAGCAAGAGGTGACCGAGACGTGTAACCAATGGTGCCCCATTGGTGATACGCCAGTATGGCGATGACGAATGCACGCTTCCAATGTGCGTTCACCGCGATGTCGCCAAACACGGATGCGACGATCATGATGCTGTAAACAGAACCCGGATTCATCCGAAAAAATGACGTTTTGCCATTCGTGCACCCAGGTTCGTCGTTGAGTACACCAACGCAGGCGCTCCTGTCTGTGATGCAGCGTCAAGGGTCTCGGAGCTGATAGTCCATGCTGCTGCAAACGTCGTCGAACTGTTCGTCCAGATGGTTGTTTTCTTACAAACATCTCCATCTGTTGACTCAGGGATCGAGATGTGGCTGCACGATCAGTTACAGCCATGTCGTATCGAGTGTTAATGATACAAGGCCGTTGGGATCCAGCACGGCACTCCGTATTACCCTCCTGAACCCAACGATTCCTTCCTGCTAACAGTCATTGGATCTCGACCAACGCGAGCAGAAATGTCGCGATACGATAAACCGCAATCGGGATAGGCTACAATCCGACCTTTATCAAAGTCGGAACCGTGATGGTACGCATTTCTCCTTGTTACACGAGGGATCACAACAACCTTTCACTAGGCAACGCCAGTCAACTGCTGTTTGTGTATGAGAAATCGGTTGGAAACTTTCCTCATGTCAGCACGTTGTATGTGTCGCCACCGGCGCCAACCTTGTGTAAATGCTCTGAAAAGCTAATCATTTACATACCACAGCATCTTCTTCCTGTCGGTTACATTTCGTGTCAGTAGCACGTCATCTTCGTGGTGTAGCAATTTTAAAGGCCTGTAGTGTAACATCTAACAGACAATGTCGGTACATTAGGTTGGTGCATACTTGCATAACAATTTTTGTTTTTCATGTTGTTGTTTTGGTAGTACAGGGTTATTTATCGGTGTCATTTTGCGGTTCACTGTTGCTATTTGAGTTTACATATTGTCATTTTGTCACTTGGAGATTGTGAGTGGAACTGTGGACTTTAGAAAATGGAGTGCCAAGTGGAGAAATCGAGACTTGGCTGACATTCTTCTGATTGAGTTCAGTAGTGGGATGACAACAGCTGAGGCATCCAGAAACGTTTTAGATGTGTATGTGGATGATGCCATTCGATGGGGCACTGCAAGAAAACGGTTTTCTCGTTTTAAGAAAGATCGTTTTGACATTAGTCACCATCCACATTCAGGAAGACTTTTGGCGTTTGACGAAGGTCGTTTAAAAGCATTAATTCACAATGATTCATCTCACTGTACTCAAGAACTGACAGATATGATGAACCTTTCTCATTCCACTATCGTAAGACATTTAGATGCAATGGAGAAGGTTCAAAAGTCGGTTGCCGCATGCTCTGAGGTAATGTCACAAAAATCTGCAGATAGCCATATGTGTATCTCTGCTTGCTCACCTTGAAGTGGCTCACGAACAACACCGATCATTCCTATCCTGTATCCTTACTGATGATGAGAAATGGTGTCTTCACGCTAACCTAAGAAGAAGAAAGGAATGGCTGAGCCTAAACAAAGCGACAACCCCCCATGCAAAGACCTGTGCCCGTCCACAAAAGGTAATGTTATGCAACTGGTGGAACAACGATGGTCTGCTGTTCTAAGAATTTTTTGCCGTAGGTGTAACCATCACTGCTGACATTTATTGTCAGACGTCATGCAGGCGAAATCCAGGAACAACCATCAGGAAGACTACTTGCAGTGAAGCTACTCCACGATAACACCCGCAAGCATTCTGATAGACTGACAAAAACGCCATACGTGAGTCGAGTTGGGAAGTCATTCTGCACCCATCTTATTCACCTTATCAGATTTTCACCTTGTCGACTCTCCATGGAACACCCTTCAAGGAATCTCCTTTTCGGATGAAAATGCGCTCCCATCATGGCTCGACGAGTTCTTCACCTCAAAATCACGCGAATGCTGCAGTCGCGGAATTCGCGGAGTTACGCCAGCGTTGGAAGACTATTGTCAATGATGAAGGAGAAAATAATATTGATGATTAAAGTCTCTCTTATGTATCCTTGTTGTATTTATTAAACTTACTGTGGTCATCGGTCCCTAGGCTTACACGTTACTTAATCTAATTTAAACTAACTTAGGCTAAGGATAACACACACACCCATGCCCGAGGCTGGACTCGAACCTCCGACGGGGATAGCCGCTCAAATCGTGGCATGACGCCCTAGTCCGAGCGACTACCCCGCGTGGCTACCGAAGAACGCTAAGAACTTATGCACCAACCTAACGGTTGCTAAGTGGTGTATCTGGTCAGGTGAACTGCGTCCTTGCAGCCTGAATGATACGTTCTCGCTTGTAAGATGTGCAAACTGAGCTCTAGTATTTCAATAGAGTGTCACTGAAGTCATTATGCGATTTCAAATGAAGATAAATAATCGTGAAATATGTAGTGAGTGAAGAATAAAAATTCCATTCTTCCCTTGTTAAAACCGTTACATTTCTGTAAATTTTCTGCCATGTATGTGTTATAAAGACCTATTTATTTGTTTTAAGTTAGATGAAATGCAAGTGCAAAGGATGAGAAGCACACTCTTCCAGTTAAAAACTGACATTCAGGATATTGAACATATACACAAAATTTTACCTATGTGTGTATTTCTGAAAAAATATCCAGTTTGTGACCACTGTAGAGGGCCAGGAGTGGATGACTTCTATTGTGGCAGGCTTAAGTTGAGGCGACCCAAACAGCAGCCGTTCAGTGCAGAAGACTGACTGCAACCAGTGTCGGAACTTAGAGGTAACCACCAGCTAGAAGGCAATAATTCGACTGTGGTAGACTTAGAACCAGCAGGAGGTCTGTCATTGGTGCACGCCAAGCCTCAGGGTTTTGGTTGCAGACCCATCACTCCTCATCGCCTAGCTTAGACTCCTCTTTTAGATGATGCTACCTGACTGAGATGCCATTGGCTAAAAATGGTCTACATATATTGTAAGGTGTCAGGCAAATCCAACACCTTCCATGAAAACCCTGACATGATAAGCAAATCCAGTAGTATGTCACATAGCTCCGAATAAATAGTGACATTAAATTAACCAAAGTAATACGAGTAACGAGTGAGCAAATGGAATACCACAGACTAACACGAGAATGCCTAAATCCATGTCATACCTTCCCACTGTAAGACAGACACAGTTCCGAGGGGAGAAACGAGAACAGAAGCCGAGAGCAGAACCATGTTAAGCTGGAAGGCCCTACGATAAGGGACGGACACCCACGTCGCCAGCTAACCGCTAGGACCACCCCAGCTGCAAGTTTTAGCATGAGACCTTAAGCTCCGCCTACAAAAATTCTGTCTATCCAATGAGAAACGTTATACTTTTTGTGGTGGGACCATGTTTTTACAGTTTGCAACGTACCAGAGACGCGAAGAAGTCTCACGCTAAAACTTGCAGCTGGTGTGGTCCTTTTACCATTATTGTAAGATCTATACTGTTCTTCTGGAGGGCTCTATGTTTTAACATGCGCTGGGGGGTGGTCCTGACATAACAGAGACGCGAAAAAGTCTAACGCTAAAACTTGCAGCTGGGGTGGTCCTAGCGGATAGCTGGCGACGTGGGTGTCCGTCCCTTATTGGAGGTCCTTCCAGCTTAATACGGTTCTGCTCTCAGCTTCTCTTCTCGTTTCTCCTGTCGGAACTGCGTCTGTCTCACAGGGGGGAAGGTATGACATGGATTTAGGCATTCTTGTGTTAGTCTGTGGTATTCCATTTGCTCACTCATTACTCGTATTACTTTGGTCAATTTGATGGCATGATTTATTCAGAGCTAAGTGACATACTACTGGATTTGCTTATCATGTCAGGGTTTTCATGGAAGGTGTTGGATTTGCCTGACACCTTACATATCACCGCCCTGCGTTGTCTAAGTCAGTCAAAAACTCTTCCTTTATCTAAATTTTGTTGCCTACTGTTCAGCCACATTATTCTGGTTCTATGCTAGTTTGTGTTACTAATTTATATTTTTATATTCTTCCACATTATTCTCAAAAATGACAAGAGAAGAATATCTTTATGCTATTCTTAATTTTTAATTATTTTCTTTCTTTATTTAAGTGTGAAGTTTGTTTTTTAATAAGTTTATTATCGAAAGTGAGGAGTCTTTCACATCGATTTTCTTAGAAATATTTTTTTTATAAATGTAGTAGTTAAGTAAAATCTATTCCTAACCCATTTTCTGAATATCATGTACAAGTAAAATGTTTTTGTTTCTAGACACTCATTTCAACATTGTTACACTAACAAATAAGAATTAGTTCCAAGAATTGCTTTGACAAAGAAATATACATAAACAAGTATTGAGATATTATCCTAACAAATGGCAAAAATGTTAAAAAAGGGTAAACATCCACCAAGATAATTTTTTATTCTTTGTTTTTATAAGTAGAAAATAAGTAAAATATTGTTATTCTTTTATTTTTATGAGGATAAAATAAGTGACATATAGTTTTAGTGTTTATTATGCCTTACTTTTGTTCTTTATATACTGTCCATTTCAGAACTAATGACTTATTTTTATCGATAGTCTATATTTTACTTAAGTCCATAGTCAGTGACTGTTATTTTGTAGTTTATTAGCTGTCTGGTGTGCTTAACTTATTTAGTTTTTCACACGTTTCTTTTGCACAATTCCTACATCACATAAATTGATTTCACACATTCACACAATCCTATGAATGTTTAAGCATGAGGTTGGCGAATGTTTTTGCAAAATATGGATTTGAGCGAGATGGATGTGGGCAAGTATTTGATGTACAGTTTCGTTCATCGTTCCTTGTTGGCTTTGCAAGTGTGTGTTGCTGTTCTGGAGGTCCCATATTGGAATGGAGTTGTGAGTGCAGAATCTCGTGGTTTACCGGCTTTGAATGAGTGAAAGTCATCGTTATGTGTCGCGGAAAGCGGTCGTTTTTCGTTGTAATACTTCGCAGACAACTAGTTTACAATAGGATAGGGATTTGGGAAGGTATGTCGACTATTCTTCACCCATCTTCTTTCTTGGTTTCAATCTTGCGAATCTTCAACTTCTGTCCTTCCTGATTTTTCTCTGCTTTTTACTTGCTTCTTGGTTCTTCTCTGGGCAGGATATGGAAATATTTATTGATAACTAGTCGCTTTGAAGTTTTCCTCTTAGTAACAGTTTGATAAATTGTTTGGGCGTGTCATTTTTACTTTGTGGAAGTTCAGTTTCGTGCATCAGGGTGCTGTTTAATAGCAGTAGTGTGACTTTTACACATATTTTTTTTGCCAGTGGTGGCTTGCCCAAGCCGTCTTCTCGTCGGGGCATTTTTTTGCTCGCCCCGCTGAGTCGGAGCGTCGGGCGTCTTTTGGATTTACGAGCGGTGAAAGACCGGTGTTTGCTTGTCAGTCCCAAGACCCCCTTGGCTTTCCGTGTTCTGTCACAGCAGGATTCCGCTTAGCTGGCAGATTTATCACCTACTTTTGATACAAGGCCCCTCTGCTGGTCTCGCTGTCCTTTCCCTTCTCTCAACACTTCTCCATTGTAGGAATCGTGTCTTGCTTTCTTTCTTGACACTTCTCTCGTTACAACTTGTGGGTCGTTGCATCTGGTCTTTGTTGGAGTTTTTACAATGGTTCTTACAAAAAGTTTTACTTATAATCATCTAACATATGTCTAGTACCTAAATTGTTTTACGTCTTCTTAAAAAGCTTTACAAATTTCGGCGCCCTTTCCATGTTACAATTCTAAGATATTTCGAGTCTTAACTTCTAAAAAAATCCTCAAATTCCTTTTTTTTATTTTTGTGTAGTGTTGTGGTGTATTTTTAGTATTTCATGCTGTTAGACTATCTACGATTTATCCCTTCACCTTAATCTATGGTCCTATTGGTGTTTTTTGTTTTTGTTTTTATTGAAACTACTTTCTTTTTCCCACCTTTCTCTCTCTTCATTCTTCTTTCTCCTGACGATCTTAGCTGCAATATAAACTTGAAATATTTTGATAATTATTTACTTGAACTTCTTGCAATTTTTTGTCGATTTCTTTATGGACTTTTAACATGAGTTGAGGCGATTCCTCCTTTTGTGAATACCATTCTAATTCTTCATCCTCTTTATCTCGCATCATTCTTAATTGTTTGTTTATGGCTGGTATTTCTTCTAATTTTAGCTTTTGCTCAAAGAGAAGTGTGACATATCCGAATGTTACGCTACCTTTCCCCATATCTATTATCGCTCGTCTCTCATTTAAAAAATCTACACCTATAATCAAATCTACAGTTAGTTTAGGTATAATCACAAGGTTGGCTTAGATCTTTTGACCTTGGCACGAAAGAGTTACCCCTGTTTGTCTCGTAACTTCCGCAGCATTGTTTCTAATAGGACCTCTTACTTTACTCTTACGTGTTTTCAGAACTGGCAATTCCTCATTGTCATTACACTATATGAATAAATTTTCTGAGATCGTAGTCAGTTCACTTCCACTATCAATTACAATATTGACTGGGATATGCTTTACCATGGCCTTCACAATTGCTTGAATTTGAAAGGGTTGGTTCTGTTCTTCGTCTTCTTGCATCAACGAATCCTCCACTGAATCATACATGAGTCTTTTTAGGAATTTCCCTTGTGGCTTCGAACTTTCTTTAGGATAAGCTTCGACTGCTACTTCTCTCTCTTTTATTTCCTCTTCTCTATTTCTTCCTTCATTTACGCTTTCTTCAACATCCTCTACTTTTTCCTCATCCTCGTCTATCTCCTCCTTCTTCGTCGCTACTTCCACATAATAGCATCTAAATGCTCTAATTATCGCTTCATTCTCCCAATTAATTTTGTCCCAACACGATATTGTTATTTTCTTGTCTTCGTTTTCATCTGGTCCCTGCGGATTTGTTTCTACCTTCTTCTCTGTTCAAGGTGTTGCAATTATCCTGGGTCGGTGCGTCATTCTCTTTGGCATGGGCACTTAGCTGTCAATTCGAACGTTTATCGAGGTTTGGTGGTGTTACCTCCACCTCTTCTATCTATATTCTCTTTTCTTGTTCAGCTTGTTGATAGTGGCTTCTTTGTTGATAATTTGTCGGTCTATTCGTTCTCCAGTACCCATTCCGGTTGTTGTTATTCCCTCTGTAATAGTTGTTGCCTTTCCTGGGTGAATTATAGTTATTGCCATATTCTCTTCTAAATCCATAACCGGTTCTTTGTTGAATCTATTGTCGTTTCTTGGTGCGAAGTTATCACATGGTTCGTAATTATTGTTTCTTCGTACGGTGTCTTGTGTATTCCACTGCTTTTTGCTTTCGTTTTCACGTGCGCTTCGTCTTTTTCTTGCGTCATCTTCCGAAAAATGAACTCTAGTTCCCTTAGAATACCTTTAAATGCTTCGAAGTCATTGCCTCCGCGACCTACTAATGATTGCTGGTATTTCAATGGTAGCTTCATCGCGCATAATTTAATCAACTCTCCGTCACTGTATAGTACATCTAAGCAATGATTTTTCTTTGCCATTAATTCGAAAAATTTCATGGGACTCTTCTCTCCTGAATTTTCAAAATATGGGTTCTGTAATAATTCGTACTTCACTCTGTTCTGTGCTTCGCTGGACCAATATCGTGAGAGAAACTTCTCTCTGAAATCTTCGTACGATCAGCATGTCGCTGCAACATTCTGCATGGTTTCTGCGACTGTTCCTGACATGTGTGCTCATATAAAGTCTAATTTGTGTGCTAGCGTCCAGTGTTCTGGTAATCCTACTCGGAATTGATCAATAAAAGTTCGTGGATGTAATGAGTTTCCTTCTCGAAAGTGCTGAAATTTTCTGACTGTGAGGAAATGATCGTTGTCGTACTTCGTCATAGTTCCATATGAAATTCGCGATTCTTCGCCATTTTTGTTTCTGATCATTTCTCCCGTCGTTCTTTCCTGTTGTGGTAGATCCATTGGATATTGTCCACTGTAACTTTCGCCTACCCTTGCACAGTATCGTTGGAGTGGTACACAATAATTTTCTTCCATCAGTTGTGAACGTGTAGCTGAATGCATTGCACTGTACTCTTAGCGACCTGGCTTTCCATTGTCACGTATGTTACTTTCCGCCTGTGACTGGAATCGCAAATGCATTGTATCTTCTTTAATTGCTTGTTTTTCCGGTGATGTTACAGATGCGGATGTGGTTACAGACTCTGTGCTTGTTCGATCCTGTTCACTACGCTCTTCAATGGTTTGCAACAACTCTGTTCGCAATTTCTGAAATTGTCGCTTCGTTTGCGCTTCTGTTTTGACTATGCGGTTATCATATTTTTCAGCGGTGCTTTTGTGATACGTTTGTGTAACACACTATTTTCAACAATTTCACGCGCTGCACCTGCTGCTTGTCTAGTAATTACGTTTATCTGTTTCTTTAGTTTCTTGACTTCTCCCTGGGTGTTGTTACGTAATGTTTTGATCTCGTCCTGAATGTCATTACGCGATGTTTGTACGTCCGCTTGTACCTTGTCAATGTCTGTTCTCAATTGATTGTGACCTGTTATTAAGTTTCCTATCACTTCTCGAGATTTTTTTGCCTCGTCTTCAATATGACTTAGATGTAACTGAATTTTTTTGTTTTGTTCTCTAATCTCGTGGTTTCCGCATTCTGAATTTGAATTTGGTTCGCTACGTCTTTATTTTGCCTTGTCATGGTTTCCGTAATTTGTTGTAATAATTCTGCTAGATTGGTGGGTCCTATTGCGTTTTCTTCCAGCGTCCTATGCTCTGTGCATTCGCCCAAGAGTTGGTTCGCAACAGATTGCATTGAACTATGCTGTGACACGTTTCTGCTTGCATTCCTTGTACTCTGTGGTGAGGGAGCTCTGATTACTTGTACTATGGGTTCTACGTATTCAAGATGCAAGTTAGTATCCTCACTGACTGTCACTCTACTTTCCTGCTCCTCTGTCCTACGCTGACTTACGTTTTCTACGCCTTGACGTACATTATCCTCGTTATGGTGAGTTATATGTCCTATTTCTCTTGATACTGCATCGTCTGTTGTACTGTCCTCTATGCTCTGTCCATTTTCATGCTGGGTCGCTACCTCAAGTCGGTCAAGGTCTCGATTTGCCACTGCTAATCTTTCCGAATCCCTTATTTTCTGTTTTAAAAGCAATTCATGCGCCCTACTTCTAGTCACATGCGCTCATACGATCTCACGCGTTTCATAAAGTTTTTGTTCACATGACTTGACAAACCATTCACTTACTTGTTGGGTCAGAACGAACTTGTCAACGATGTATCCGCCACAAACCATTCACTTACTTGTTGGGTCAGAACGAACTTGTAAACGATGTATCCGCCACCTGTGCGCTTGCATTGGAGAGAAAACTTAAATCTAACAGTATTAAAATTCATAACTTGATCATGCTATTGTCTCTGCCAGAATGTCTCACTTTTATTGAATACTTTCTTACTATCTATCGCTGCAGCTACTGTTTTCGACTATTTATAATGTTTAAAAAAATTTGTATTTTGAAATTTTTCAACAGTATATTTTTCTGACCTAGTTAGGCATCTGGCCAACCTTCAAACATGGTATTTTACCATCCTGGCAGGGTCGCCATTTTCTAACATTCTGCATGGTGTCTATTTGTTCTATATCGTGTCTCCCTACCACTTTCGCGCAACGACACTCTGAGCGTGTTTTTTAGGGAATTGACTAGTTTGAATCTGGGACCTGTTGCTGGTAAGGAGACGACAGACCACACATGACATGTAGAATTCAGAAGAGTTCAGTGAGACTAGCGATGATATAACCAAATACTTAATGATTTCGGCGTCAGCCCCACTGCACTCCCTGTAAAAGAATTTTAATACTAACTAAATTTAGTGGAAGGCGTTCAAGGCTTCCCTATTTTTAGTTAGCTGGTAAAATAACGTCGAAAAAGCAGTTAAATTTACCATTGGAAATTTTATTCTACTCACAAAACATTGTTTATAAATTTGCACTATTGATAAAAGGAAATGTTTTAATACAGGATGGTAAAAACCAACTGTGTTGAACAAAAATGAGAACAAATATTCCCTGAATGGGTTTCCAAGTTCTACAATGGATCGAAGGATGACCTATGCCATATCACATTTATAATCTAGGTTTAAATTAAGTTTCACAAAAGAGAAAACTATCAAAATGGTCTACAGTGACACTCAATTATCTTTAATTACTTATCTAACTTGTCATAAATTACAGTGGCTGATGTGGCTTCTCAATAACTATATAACAGAAAAATAATCGTGTTTCAGATTTTTACTTCAAGTGGCAAATGTGAACACCATGAGCTTTAATTGACGATCGACACTGGTATTATCCAAAAAGGGGGTGTAAGAGATCGCGTGCATTCCCTACTTTGTCGGTGTTTGTCAGGGGGCGGCGGGCAGCACAGCTCCGCTCACCTCGCTGTCTCGAAAGCAACTCTCTCCTATCTTCTCCTTACTACAATTTACCGCAGTTGGTTTAATAAAACTATCTGGCTGTGTTTTCATCTTAGCAATCAGGGTCTCAATGGTAACCTTAAGCTCCACCTACAAAAGATTCTGTCTCTCCAATGAGAAACGATATACTTTTTGTGGTGGGACAATGTTTTTACAGTTTGCAACGTAACAGAGACGCAAAGAAGTCTCACGCTAAAACTTGCAGCTGGTGTGGTCCTTTTAGCATTATTGTAAGATCTATACTGTTCTTCTGGAGGGCTCTAGCTTTTAACATGGGCTAGGGGATGGTCCTGAATGCTAAAAGGACCACACCAGCTGCAAGTTTTAGCGTGAGACTTCTTCGCGTCTCTGGTACGTTGCAAACTATAAAAACATGGTCCCACCACAAAAAGTATAACGTTTCTCATTGGATAGACAGAATTTTTGTAGGCGGAGCTTAAGGTTAACGTTGAGACCCTGATTGCTCAGATGAAAACACAGCCAGATAGTTTTATTAAACCAACTTCGGTCAATTGCAGTAAGGAGAAGATAGGAGAGAGTTACTTCCTAGACGGCGAGGTGAGCGGCGCTGTGCTGCCCGCCACCCCCTGATGAACACCGACAAGGTAATGAACGCTCGCGATGCGGGATAACAGCGCATAAAGCTTCACTCAGAACTGCAGAAGTCTCATCTGTTACACCTCCTTTTTGCGTAATACTAGTGTCGATCGTCAATTAAAGCTCATGGTGTTCACACTTGCCACTTGAAGTAAAAATCTGAAACGCGATGATTTTTCTGTTATATAGTTATTGAGAAGCCACATCAGCCAACGTAACTTACGACAAGTTAGATAAGTAATTAAAGATAATTGAGTGTCACTGTAGACCATTTTGATAGTTTTCTCTTTTGTGAAACTTAATTTAAACCTAGATTATAAATGTGATATGGCATAGGTCATCCTTCGATCCATTGTGGAACTTGGAAACCCATTCAGGGAACAATCGTTCACATTTTTGTTGAATGCAGTTGGTTTTTACCATCCTGTATTAAAACATTTCCTTTTATCAATAATGCAATTTATAAACAATGTTTTGTGAGTAGAATAATATTTCCAATGGTAAATTTAACTGCTTTTTCGACGTTATTTTACCAGCTAACTAAAAATAGGAAAACCTTGAACCCCTTCCACTAAATTTAGTTAGTATTAAAATTCTTTTACAGGGAGTGCAGTGGAGCTGACGCTGAAATCATTAAGTATTTGGTTATATCATCGCTAGTCTCACTGAACTTATCTGAATTCTACATGTCATGTGTGGTCTGGCGTCTCCTTACCAGGAACAGGTCCCAAGTTCAAACTAGTCAATTCCCTAGAAAACACGCTCAGAGCGTCGTTGCGCGGAAGTGGTAGGGAGACACGATATAGAACAAACAGACACCACGCAGAATGTTAGAATATTGTCTCACCTAACTCTGATATATATATATATATATATATATATATATATATATATATATATATATATATATATATATATATATATATAGTCTCAACTAACTCTGTCACCACAAATATCTCTGGAACCAGAATAGATATTCAAAAACGGTTCTCATCAGCATGAACATACGGCAAGGAGTAAGGAAACCAAATACTATGCGAAATTTTAAAATGTAAACAAATACAACTTTAAATATAGACTTGTGTCTTTTTTTATTAGACATCTCCTATTATTTTGAATGCAATCAATAGAATGAAAAATCACAAAGACAATGGCATTGGTTGCATCTCAACACGTCAATTACATCCCCAGAAATTGCTAAGCCCATTTACACTTGAAATAAATGAAGCATACAGCTAGCACACGTCCTGAGACTCGAGCATGTACCTCACGCTGCCTGTACCAGGGGCTCACACAATGGGAAGGTATGTACAATCCACAAAAATAAACAAGTAACACGTCCAAAGCAAAGTTAGGTTTTTTCAAATTGTAAATGCATGTTTATTCTAGCGAAATGACAACTACAGATACAATTAGAGATGTTGTTGTTGTTGTTGTTGAGGTCTTCAGTCCTGAGACTGGTTTGATGCAGCTCTCCATGCTACTCTATCTTGTGCAAGCTTCTTCATCTCCCAATACCTACTGCAATCTACATCCTTTTGACTCTGCTTAGTGTATTCATCTCTCGGTCTCCCTCTACGATTTTTACCCTCCACGCTCTCCTCCAGTACTAAATTGGTGATCTCTTGATGCCTCTGAACATGTCCTGCCAACCAATCCCTTCTTCTAGTCAAGTTGTACCACAGATTACTCTTCTCCCAATTCAATTCAGTACCTCCTCATTAGTTATGTGATCTACCCATCTAATCTTCAGCATTCTTCTGTAGCACCACATTTCGAAAGCTTCCATTTTATTCTTGTCTAAACTGTTTCACTTCCACACTCCATACAAATACTTTCAGAAACGACTTCCTGGCACTTTAATCAATACTCGATGTTAACAAATTTCTCCTCTTCTCATATTCATCTACATCCTCTTCCATTTCCATAATATTGTCCTCAAGTACATTGCCCTTGTATAGACCCTCTATATACTCCTTCCAAGTTTCTACTTTCCCTTCTTTGCTTAGAACTGGGTTTCCATCTGAGCTCTTGACATTTATACAAGTGGTTCTCTTTTCTCCAAAGGTCTCTCTAATTTTCCTGTAGGTAGTATCTATCGTACCCTAGTGAGGTAAGCCTCTACATCCTTACATTTGTCCTCTAGCCATCCCTGCTTGGCAGTATTGCACTTCCTGTCGATCTCATTTTTGAGACGTTAGTATTCCTTTTTGTCTGCTTCATTTATTGAGTTCTTATATTTTCTCCTTTCAACAATGGAAGTGTCCAGGCGTCTCGGAGTGAACCAAAGAGATGTTGTTTGAACATGGAGGAGATACAGAAAGACAGGATCTGTCGATGATATGCCTCGCTCGTGCCACCCAAGGGCTAGTACTGCAGTGGATGACCGCTAACTATTGATTATGGCTCTGAGGAGCACTGACAGCAAAGCCACCATGTTGAATAATGCTTTACAAGCAGCCACAGAACTTCTTGTTACGACTGAAACTGTGTGCAATAGGCTGCATGGTGCGCAACTTCACTCCTGACGTCCACGGCGAGGTCCATCTTTGCAACCACAACACCATGCAGCGCTGTAAAGATGGGACCAACAACACGACGAATGGACTGCTCAGGATTGGCTTCACGTTCTGTTCGCCGATGAGTGCCGCATATGATGCAGCACGATACAGATGGGCCCAACAACACGACGAATGGACTGCTCGGGATTGGCATCACATTCTCTTCAATGAAGAGTGTTGCATATGCCTTCAACCAGACAATCGTCAGACACGCGTTTGGAGGTAACCCGGTCAGGCTGAGCGCCTTAGACACACTGTCCAGCGAGTGCAGCAAGGTGGAGGTTCCCTGCTGTTTTGGGGTGACATTATGTGGGACTGACATATGCCGCTGGTGGTCATGGAAGGCTCCATAATGGCTGCACGATACGTGAATGCCATCCTCCGACCGATAGTGCAACCATTGTGGCAACATATTGGTGAGGCATTCGTCTTCATAGACGACAATTTGCGACCCCATCGTGCACACCTTGTGAATGACTTCCTTCAGGATAATGACGTCGCTCGACTAGAGTGGCCAGCATGTTCTCTAGACATGAATCCTATCGAACACGCCTGGAATAAATTGAAAAGGCTGTTTATGGACGACTCCGAGGGATCTACACCGAATCGCCGTGGAGGAGTGGAACAGTGTGGACTAACAGTTCCTTGATGAACTTGTGGACAATATGCCACGACGAATACAGGCATGCATCAATTCAGGAGGACGTGCTACTGGGTATTAGAGGTACTGCTGTGTAAAGCAATCTGGACCACCACCTCTGAAGATCTCGCTGCATTGTGGTACAAAATACAATGTGTGGTTTACATGAGAATTACAAATGGTGGAAATCATGTTTATGTTGATCTTTATTCCAATTTTCTGTACAGGGTCCTGAACTCTCAGAGCAGAGATGATGCAAAACTTTTTTATGTGTGCTTCGGCATCTACTTGGTTTGCTGAAGCATTACTTCCAACCATATGCACCAAAACAAGCCAGTAACTTGGAGGTTTAGTACCTGGGCTGCCAAGACCACAGCGGCACTGTCTGCTATATTGACATTACTGAGTTGCTTGCTCCTGGTTCGGCGTGCTATGTGGACACTGACCTGTGTGTTGCTGTAGCTTCCATGGTCCTTTTGCCATCATTCTGCTCAGTAGTGCCAAAACATGTTGTCAGCGCTACATTACACTACTGTTAAACTTTGGTAAAAAAATATGTAGTGGACTCCCTTGCAATTCTCCTATTTTTTATACATTAATCGTCCTGTGACCATGGAGATTTGTTCATGAATTTGGACTATATTTTAAGAAAATATGGCACCAAAGTAGACCTAAACGTTAAGCTACTCTATAGATCAATCTTTGGATTCTCCAGCTCTCAACCGAATTAACACCTTTCAACCCAATCCAGGTTTTGGGCTACACTAGGACAACTAAGATTTCAGGGGAGAGGGTCCCAGTATCACATTCTAGACAAATATATTAGTACTATTACCAGGTAAAACACTAACTACAAAGTTTTTCAGAAACAATTAACTTCTTGGTTCATTTCTTCGAACATATGTAGGTTATATATCTGTAATATGAGACACAATTTAGAAAGAAGTACGAACATCGGTCAACAGATGGCACAAGATGTCAAGATGTTGAGCGTTGTAACACTTAAACAATACTTTTAGTCGCTGCTTGTGACTTGCAGTTATGACTTAAATAGCTGCCAGGGGCGATAGGTGACACAAGGTTCTAAGAAAGAAGTTTGGGCTTTCACCGACAGTTGGCATATAATCTTGAATATTCAGTGCTAGGTTGCTACTTGCGGCTTTTCATTGTAAATGAATCCACAGCCAGACTCGATAGCCTGACACAAGGTTCTCAGAAAGAAGCACAAATTTCGGCCATCGCTTGGTATACCGCATTGAAAGTTACATGCCACCTGTATCTGCTACTGGCTACTTCTGAGTGCTAGTTGTTAGTGAAACTGCAGCTAGACTCGGTAGCGCGACAAAATATTCTTATAAAAAAGAACTTTGGACAAGACAACTTATAAAGAACGTTGGACAAGAGATGACACATTGCGTTGAATGTTAGATGCTACTTTTAGGAACCATTTTCTATTTGTGATTTCTAGTTGTGGCCGAAATCGCACCCAGATACTGTAAAGTTGTTATCATAAAATCTACAGCTCCTCGTAATAGATACGTGATGTCTTGTCTACCCCTTGTAACAGCTGATTATTAATGGTTTCTAAATTTGGTGGAGATGTTTTTCAAAAGTACATTTCAATATATTTAAAATTTCTCAACATTGTATTTGAAAGAACTGTGTACCAAACAACCGTCGTTATACTCTGAAGAGCCAAAGAAGTGGTTCACCTGCCCAATATCGAGTAGGGCTCCTGTGAGCACGCAGAAGTGCGCAACACGACGTGAAATGGACTCGACGAATGCCAGAAGTAGTGCTGGAGGGAACTGACACCATGGATCCTGCATTGCTGTCCACAAATCCGTAAGAGTGCGAGAGGGTGGAGATCTCTTCCGAGCAGCACGTTGCAAGATATCGCACATATGCTCAGTAATGTTCATGTCTGAGGAGTTTGGTGGCCAGCGGAAGTATTTAAACTCAGAAGAGTGTCCCTGGGGCCACTCTGTAGCAAAATGGTTCATGTGGCTCTGAGCACTGTGGGACTAACCTAAGGACATCACACACATCCATGCCCGAGGCAGTATTCGAACCTGAAACGTAACGGTCACATGGTTCCGGACTGAAGCACCTAAAACCGTTCGGCCACAACGGCTGGCACCACTCTGTAGCAATTATGGACATGTGTCATGTTGCATTGCCCTGCTGGAATTGCCCAAGTCCATCGGTATGCGCAATGGACATGAATGGAAGCAGGTGATCAGACAGGATGCGTATGTATGTGGCACCCAGCAGAATCATGTCTAGACATATCAAGGGTCCCAAATCACTCCAGCTGGACACGCCAGACACCATTACAGAGTCTCCACCAGCTTGAACATTCCCTTGCTGACATGCAGGATCCATGGATTTATGAAGATGTCTTTAACCAATACACCTCCATCCGCTCGATACAATTTGAAACAAGACTCGTCTGACCAACAAGCTTCAAGTTATCAGTGGTCCAATGTCATTTTTGATGGGCCCAGGTGAGGTGTAAAGCATTGTGTCATGTGGGCATCAAATGTACACGAGTGGACCTTCGGCTCTGAAAACCCCTATCAGTATGTTTCGTTAAATGGTGTTGATGGCCCAGCATTGAAATCTGCAGCAATTATTAGATGCGTTGCTGTTCCATTGCAACACACAACAAAATCTTTCAACCTTTCACAACCAACAAACACAAATGCCTCGATCATTACTTCTATAGTGAAAATCATGACCTGCATATTTAAGTTGAAAATTTCTCCCTTCAAATAGTTTATTTTTGTGTTAGCTTCTAATAATTTGTACATAGCTACTACTTGTAAATTCACAATAGGACTTTTTACTTTGGCAACATTCACATTTTTTACTGGTGTATATTTCATTTCAACATTACTTACATTAACTATAGGTAACTGCATGTCACTAATACAGGGCAACTGTAAATAATTCATTCATTTTCAAAGTTCTACGTTTTCATATTACATGTACAAATTTGACTGATCCATGAGTAGACCCAAATAAAAGTTTGCACTTTGTGCACCAGTTAGCGTTGTAAAAGCACTGCTTTGAAAAAATGGCAACAACACAAGAAAAGAAATTTTGTGTGGTGGATTTTTTGAGGTGATTATTTGCTACAACAGTACAGTGTGCATTCAGAAGGAATGCCATGTAAATAGAGTGTTGTGCATTGATATTGACAATTTAGGTTCAAATGGTTCAAATGGCTCTGAGCACTATGGGACTTAACATCTGTGGTCATGAGTCCCCTACAACTTAGAACTACTTAAACCTAACTAACCTAAGGACATCACACACATCCATGTCTGAGGCAGGATTCGAACCTGTGACCGTAGCAGTCACACGGTTCCGGACTGAGCGCCTTAACCGTGAGCCCACCACGGGCAGCGACAATTTAGGGACTCTGGTTGTCTCTGTATATAGAAAATTGTCAGTTGACCATGTATGTCAGAGACAAGTGCGGAAAGGGTGAGGAACAATTTTGTACTCCAAAAATATCAACAGCCCATGCAAGGTCTGGACTTGGAACACCACAGCAAACTGTGAGAAATGTTTTGAAACAGTAGTTACATTTGAAACTGTATAGTTTGCTGCTTTTGCAACAATTCAAACAAGACAATTATGGCCAACACATTCAATTTTGCATTACAATTCAGGGAACACTTGAGGATGAACATTCTACCTCTGAGCTGATATTCAGTGATGAAGTAAGCTTCCACTATCTGGAAATACAAACAATGTGAGAGTGTGTGACCTTGGAAATCCCCATGACATTATACTGCATGAACCAGATTCACGAAGGGTTAATGTTCTCTGTGTAGTCTCACATACAAATCTCTGTGCACCATTTTTCTTCCGTGAGAAGACTGTAACAGGTACCACTGATCTTGTTATGCTGCAGTTCTGTTTTTTCCCTACAACTAACTGATAATTACAATAATTTCATCTTCAAGCAAAATGAGGTACTTCCTCAAATGCGCATCAATGTTTATTGCAACCTAAATTACCAACTTTCATATCTGTTCTCTAGGCCTCATTACATAGTTTTTTAAACTCATCTCCACTATATCTCAGGTTTTGAACCCAAGCATCTAATGATGATGCCAAACATTGTCCTATTTTTCTACCATGCACTATTTTGCATCAGGTCTAATTTATTATTTATATTCAGCACACTTAATTTGGCATTACTGAGATTATTACTAATTTGGTACATTTTGGCAATGAAACTTTTAACTCCTGAACTGTTTTGTATCATTATCCTTACAAACAATTCATTGTTCTCAGCCATAGAACTTTCTAATGTTCTACAATCAAACATAAAATCTTCTGTACCTTAGTCAATGTTTTTGTCAGTATCTGTTGAAAGCTTGATAACACTGCAGCTGTTGCAGTTTTCCATAGTTGTGCTTACTGCACCTCCCTGTAACAACCGGGTCCATGTACAGAACTATTTACATTCTGGTTCCTATTTGGCTTCTGCTCTCTCAAAAATGGCTGATGTCTTTACAATGTGGCAGCATCTATTTACTGTTTGTTGACGTAGTGTCATAATTAACCTCTTCTCATTAATATTCTGTACACTGTTATGTTCACTGTCTAAACACAGTTTTGTTTCACTTGTGCCACATAAAACACTTACATTGCTCACTGCCACTGAAATCCTCAGTTCACATATTCCTAGTCACTTCTGGTTTTAATTTCACTGTTGATCAGTTTGGAAAGTTTTTGTAAGGTGTAGTGCAGTTCTTAAATGTGTGAATTCAGTTTACTTAGTAATACACCACAGCACCATTTTGGTTTCACTTTTTGACACATTTATTATCCTCCATGTCTTATTTTATGGGATGGTGACCAGTTTCTTCACTTTGTAGTGTCCAAGAATCAATAGTACCTCTAAGAAGTCATCAAAACAGAAAGATTAAATGTGTCTCATATTTACTCCATATGTCAGAGCAAACACACTGTCTTGCAATAATTCAACAAAGAAAGTTACACAGCAATATTCCACTTAATTCAATTCTTAACGAGAGTGACTTCAGTCATTGCACTGACAATGAAAGTCCATCCCTCTTACCAATCACAACCCAATTTAGCCAAAATAATCACAAACTTGAATTAAAGAAATCAGTTGCAAGTTTCTATGCTTCAACATCTCTGATTTTTTTAAGGTACCAATATGCATATTTTTACAGACAGGTTGCACATAGCTATTACATGAGTTATTATCAGGAGCAGACATGCCATTGGTGCTGCATGTTTACTCGTTTGACTAAGTCTACACTTCAGGTTGCAGAGAGGCACAATTAAAAGGCACTCACATCAAGCTTTTGGCCACTTAGTTACTTAAAGATTGGCATACGAACAGTTGTGGTTTGGAAACCACATAATAATTTGAAAAACTGCTACATTAGGTTTTGCTGCTCAGAGTGGCCCTAAAGTATTAAACATAAATTTGTTAATCAAATATGTGGTGCTCTAAGTCATTAGAAAAGTTTATCGAACAATTTTATGCTGTCATGTTCTCTATTTAAAGTACAAGCTCCATATTGAACATCATGGCATTTATGCAAAATTCTTAATTAACAACAAAATCAATTAATTAAATATACAATATTGAGCATAAAAATTAAATCAACTAAAGTATAATTGCAAAAATTGAAACCTAAGAAGCACAGAGCAAAATCTGCAGTTGGAAAATATTAGTACTTCTGAAATTTACTGTTAATTACCTTGCAAGTTAATTAGTTTCACAGACTTAGTACCACATTACTGAAAAGACAACATTCAAATCTTTGAAATGAATGGTGTCACTACGTCCATAAATATGTATTAGCTCACGTTGTATTTACTAAGTAATAGTGCAGTAAATAGTTTAACTATCCATATCTTACAACTTGCAACACTGTGATGAAAACTGTGTACACTACAAAAATCAGTACATTAAAAAGAATAATCTGAATAATGAACCATAGTGATATTTAGTCTAATTAACATTTTTAAGGGTTATATGTTTGCCAGGCATAAATTATGTAAGATCAGAAAAATAATTTAGTTAGTATCAGGAGTTGAAGTCAGAACAGATGGAGAAATTTCACCTTTCTCTGTACTCTGTGTTAGTTGCACTTACATGCATGAGTATGACAATTCAAATTCCCATCCATCATTTGTGCTTTATGTTTTCCACAGTTTCCGTATATTGCTTTATTGAAAAGACAACAACCAATTCTCTTTCCCTGACTGAGGTTGTGCTGTTCCACTCTTGCACAGTCAAAACAAGTTACCACACTGAAGAAGAGTTACACATCTTATGAAAAATTTACAAACTGATGGGTAATCAAACTAAGTCATAAGTGACAAAGCATATATGAACTGTGGACTACAGTGGCAGTGAACAGTATCAATATCATGTGTCGCACAAGTAAAACAAAACTATGTTTGGTCAGTGAACAGAGCAATGCACAGAATATTAATGAAAAGAGTTTAATTATGCATACCCCTATCTCCGTACCAGAAGTAGAGAGTCACATTCCTTTCATGGCCCTACAAAGAACGCTACAATTTCCGCAGTCACTATGCAATTTGCTATGTCACCCATTAGTTGATATACTAACATCATACTTTGTGCACAGAACACTCTAATCTGACATTGAATTCATAATGTAATTTGACAAAAGTACTTCTTGTACAGAGCTAAATAACTTCTGGTGTCCTGTTCACTAAGGCTCTATTTGACTGATAGGTTGTATTCTGCACATTGAAGCTCATGTTTCAAAAATCAAATCCATGTCCCATACTCAGAATATAAAGTGTCAACCACACTGCACAATACTCTGGACTTATCATCAGATACACAACACTTCATGCACAATATTCTTAAGTACCTCTAAGGCTTTTGGTGTCCAGCAGTTTGTGTACCACATTAAACAAAACTTCCACTGCAATTTACATACAGCAGTCCCTAATTTGCTCAAGGTAGGTGACACAACACCACATAACTGACAATCCAAGACAGCACACACCATCTGGCACATTAAATTTAATCTACCATATTTCTCAATCTCCATATAGTGTATGGGACAACACATGTCACACATAATACTCCTTACCACATGAACAGCATGCAACAGCTTGCTGCCCACTTTTCCCAAACTGCAGTGCCTTATTGTAACTATCAGGCTAAAAGCCCAGTGCTCCCAGATTATGATAAATGATTTACAACTCTTGGCTGACAAATTCCCTTAAAAAGCACATGTATTTGCTGTTAATGTATTGATGATTACACACCTAAATGTCTTCTCTAATTCCAGCTTATTAGATTCAACATATAGTTCATGCAATTATCTTTTTCTCTCTTCCACCAAATCCATATGTTGCATGCATGTAAGTGAACTTCTAATTACTTTTTTGAAGAGGGCAGTTGTGAACAGTGTATGTATGTATACTTACGATAAAGTTACTGCACCATTATTATTGTTGATATTAAAAATAATCTATTCTGGTCTTATATTCACTGTATGTTTTCATTAACACCAAGATTTGGAGTGCACCTTCTTATCTGTTTTGAAGATCCAGAAATTGAAGGTGGAATGATGATGTACTATGCCTGTCTGAACATCATATAGTCACAGATATGGAAAAGGTAAATGCAGGTGGATACAAGCTTTCAACACATGTAAGCAGAGACACTCTGGAGACAGGAGGAGTTATTGTATATGTTAAAATGTATCATAGTGTGAAAAATTTAGAAACTAATAAAATTGATTTTGAGCAACATATAGAAGCATGTGCATGTAAGCGTAAACCACATAATGGTATTTTTATAGTTGTAGCTATGTATGGGTCCACAATGGGAAATTTTTGTCTATTTTTGAAAAACTTGGATTCTTTGTTGTACTATCTGTCAACAGAGGGAAGAAAATTATTATTGTTTGTGGGGCTTTCAATGTAGATTTTCTGAAAGAGTCCATTAGAAATCTTGACCTTGAAGTATTGCTCGGTGTATTCAATTTGACATCAGTTATCAATTTTCCTACTCAGATGTTACAGATCAAGATAAATTTAATCAAATAAAAACTTTTCCTGCTAAGAATGATCTGACTGATCATGATGCACAGGTGACATAGCTCCATACAGTATTGAAAAACAGTCCTCCAAAATACTGCATTCAATTAATAATTTACAAATTGCAAATTTTAGGGGAAACTTGAGACAGACTAGGTTGAGGTGCACAGGGAAACTGATGCTAATTTAAAATTTAACCTGTTTCATGATACCATTGTGAGTACATTTGAAAAGTTCATCTAATATAACAGTGAGGTATAAGAAACCATTTAAAAAGCTATGGCTTACTAAAGAGATAAGAACAACATTGAAAAAAAGATAGATTGCTACTTACCATAAAGAAGATATGTCAAGTTGCACACAGGAATGATTAAAAGACACTCGAATGTAGCTTTTAGCCACAACCTTCATCAGTAAAAAGAGACACACTCATACAAAACTCACACACACATGCAAGCAAGCACACCTCAAGCACACATGACCGCCAACTCCATCATTTTGGGCCAGAATGGTGGGATACAAGCAGCAATCTGGAGGGGTAGGGAAAAGTAATGTGAAGGGATAGTAGTGTATGAGTGGGGAGAGAGATGAACACAATCTAGTGGAGTGTGCAGGGACTAGACGCCAACAGGCATAGTGGCAGGAGGTTGTGGAGAAGAAAGGGTGTTGGAAAAAAGAGAAAAAAAGGAGTGGAGTGGGGAAATGTGTTGTAAGGATAACCCCCCATCTGCACAGTTCAGAAAAATTGGTGCTTGGTGCGTGTGTGTGGTTGGGAGGGGGGGGGGGGGGGGGGGGGAAGGATGCAGATAGCTCAGGTGGTGAAGCAGCCATTGAAAACAAGTGCCCAGCTGCATGCTGTGCCACAGCGTGGTGTGGTTTGCTCTTGGCCACAGTTTTGGAGTGGCCATTCCTCCTGTTGAATAGCTGGTTGGTAGGATACCAATATAATTATTGCAGCCACACTGGTAAATGACAGGGTTGCTTTCACAGATGACCCGGGCCCTGATGGGGTAGGATGAACCTATGACACAACTGGAATAGCAAGTGCTGGGTGGGTGAATTGGGCAGGTTTTGCAACTGGGTCTTCCACAGGGATATGGTACTTGTGGCAAGGGGTTGGGATTGGGAATGGCATAGGGAAGGACCAGGATGTTGTGGAGGCTGGGTGGGCAATGGGACATCACTTTAGGAGGAGTGGGAGGTATCCTGGGTAGGATGTCCCTCATTTCAGGGCACCATGATAGGTAATTAAAGGCCTGGCAAAGACTAATGAAGTACATAGCTACAACACTAAAAGGAAGGATGATATTCACTATTTTGGGTTAAATCTAACTTTGGCAAAAAAAGGGATGAATAATGCTGCAACAAAAATTTTTGGTCACTTGCTAAATAGTATTACATGTCTGACAGACAACCAACCAACATTCAAAATGAATGAAAACTCTTGCTACTCAACAGATGAATTTTTATAGAACAACTATTAATGTTGTGTAATGTAATATCTACAACTAAAAAAATGTTTTTAGTATCTCATTTATTGCATTTTCACACTGGTTGTAGTCAATTATCTGTCTAAAAACACTACATATTCATCTCACAAAGTTCATATCTTCAGTGAAGAGTGAGATTAACTGACAGAAACTAACCTCCTTTGTGCTCAATTACTATGTTTTACTTTTTCATGAACTGTTTAATTACTTCATGATTTCACATTCAGTAACACATCACATAATTTTGATTCCTCTGGATTGATTGTCATATTAGGATATTTGCTTTTGATTGGAGACAGTTTTGTGTACAAATAAAGCCATATAATAAAAAAATAACATAAACCAATAATAACATAAAATACAACTATATGGTAATAAAAGTTTGTAGTAATGACAAATTTTCCTTTAGATATGATCCATAGATTCATAAAATAGTAAAAACAAGAGACTCTACTTTTCTGAAGTGTACTTATAGCTGTCAGCTTTTCTGGTGAAGCATGATGTACAAATTTTATGAACGGGACAGAAATCAATAGTTGTGGTGTATGTGTACAAGCAAACAAATTATTACAATTAGAAAAAAAAATTGATGATTTATTCAAGAGAAAGAGCTTCACAAACTGAACAAGTCAATAAAGTGTTCATCCACATCTGGTCTTTGTGCAAGTAGTTATTCAGCTTGGCATTGATTGATAAGAATTGCTGGATGTCCTCCTGAGGGACATATCAAACTCTTTCCAATTGTTGTGTTAAATTGTCAGAATCCACAGCTCTCAAATGGGAGAGATCTGATGAACTTGGTGGCCAAGGCAGGGTTTGGCAAACACAAAGACAAGAAGTAGAAACTGTCACCACATGCAGATGGGTATTACCTTGCTGAAATATAAGCCTAAGATGCCTTTCCTAAAGGGCAACAAAAGAGGGTGTAGAGTATTGTCGACATACCATTGTGCTGTGCTCTGTAAAACTGACATTGCAAGTTATTTACTGTAATCTTCATAACCACAGCATGCCACAGGAGAACATTTTCATTTATAGCAACCATGTAACACATAACTTTCTGTGCCATCAGTGCAGGAATATAGAAATGAAAACTTCTGCTGCACATCAGTGTCAGTTCTGTTTGAACTTTATATTCGAGCACCTCTTGCCAACTGTATCTTAGTCTGACTCATGCTTGATTTAATGTTTTAATCTTTCCAAAGCATATCCAGTATAAATGCACATAGCAAAGTTACTAGACTTTTAAACAGTTCTTTATTGGCACATGAATATGAAACTGTGTGCCAAAAAATGCAAATAAAAGCTGCAAGTCTAGTTACATCACAGTGCTTCAATTGTAGTCAGCTGACAAGTCTTCAGAATCCAAGTGATAAATACTGCAAATCATCTTACTGTGGCAATCTCTAAATGTGATCTACATATTCTGAAGAAGAAGAGGGTGTCACAATATCTTTATAAGAAAATTACGTGAATTATTTGTCATTACTGCTACAATGTTTAATGTGTTTATTTTATTAATTGACTTAGTTAATTACATCATTTATAGAGTAATGAGAAAAAGGCTGCAGAAAGATGATCATAATGTAAGTGTACCAATGAAGCAATGCAGGAACTGAAAGATAAACTTCCATGAATGAAAAATATATGTGTATTGTGTTCTTTATTAGTTGTTATTGTATTCAACAATATGTGAATCTTGGTCCACAATACAATAAAGGTGGTAGCTGCAATTTTACCGTAGTGCTGCTCACATACAGAACAATACTCCTGAGATGTGAAAGTGCTTCATGTTTTCTTCAATCTGGTTTTTACATTCTTGTGGTGGGGAAACCCCACTAACATCTTTGACCAGCTGGTTTGCAATTACTAACAACCCAAATGGCAAGAGTCTACAGCCTGGATCCATAGCTAAGATATGGACTTGTTTAAATTGTACAGACCATCCACACTTGTTATCAAGTGTGCCACTGATGATTCAGTATGCTGATCTGCTTATGCTTCACAATTTCTGTGCTGATGGGCCATTCCATCTGACCATTATAGACTAGTCACAGATAACCTCATGTGCTCCTAGTATAAGAAGTTTGTCGATGGAGTCTTTGGTGGATGTCTCTTATTTTGTTGGTGCAGAAATTGGGTTTGATTCCACTTCTGCATATAACTTTGCCCACCCAGTACATAAGATGCCATGGTGGTTCTTTGTGGGTATTCTTGATATTTTCCCTTGTTGCCATAGGTTTCTTTGTAGTGTCACCACTAAAACTGTTTGTCCTGAAAGTGGTTTATAGATTTCAAAGTTCGCCCTTCAGGCTGTCAGTATCACTGATTTTGTGTGCTTTCTTTGTTAATATATGAATCAAAGAGTTTGTTCTGGATGGTGATGAAGCATGTCATTCTGGTTTCTGTCCATGCTTGTTGGCTTCCTGAGCACACTGTGTCTGTGTTTTCTGTCATGTTTCCTACAGATCTTGCCATGCAGGAAAGGTATCACACAGTCCTTTTGAATTTCCACTGTGACCTGTATTTTGTCATGTTGTTGCCTTAGATGCTGTTGAAAATAGTGAAGTTCATTTTCTCTGTATTGCCAAATGGCAAATGTGTCATCCATGTATCAGAAGCAGCATTTAGGTCACATGGAAGTGGAGAACTATGTACTCGTTTTAAAAGCTCTCATGAACACACACACACAAACACACACACACACACACACACACACACATACACACACACACACACACACACTGGGTGGGGGTGGAGGGGATTTAGGCAAGGACAGTTTTGGGAGCAAAGCATGTGCTCTAAGGATAGCTCCCACCTGAGCAGTTCAGAAAAGATGGTGGTGGTGGGGAGGATCTAGAGGCATGAGTTGTGAAGCAGCCATTGAAACCTCTCATGTTGTGCTTCACTGCATTTTGCACCCCTGGGTGTTCCGTCGACAACTCATGGTCAAGTGGCTAGCATAGCTACTTCTGGATCACAGGATCCTAGGTTCGATTCCCTGCCGGGTTGGGGATTTTCTCTGCCTGGTTGCTGGGTGTCTGTGTTGTCCTCGTCATTCCATCATCATTCATGAAAGTGGCTCAATTCGACTGTGTACAGATTGGGAATGTTTATGGGCTCTGATGACCACGCAGTTGAGTGCCCCACAAATCGAACATCTTCATCAAGCTGGGTGGTCCACCTAGTTTTTGGAAACAGTTTGGCAGTAGCCATTCATTCTGGTCAACACCTGGTTGGTTGTCATACCAATATATAATACTGTGGTTGCAGCAGAGCTGGTATATAACATACTGCTTTCACAGGTGGCCCGCCCTCTATTGGAGTAGGATAAGCCTGTGATGGGACTGGAGTAGGAGGTGCTGGCAGGGCAGATCTTACACCTGGGGCTTCCACAGGGGTATGATCAGTGTGGAAGGAGATTGGGGTTGAGAGTGGCATAGGGATGGATGAGGATGTTGCAGACGTTGGGTGGATGGTGGAACACCACATTGGAATGGAATGGTACTATCTTTGGTAGGATTTCCCTCATTTCAGGACATGATGATAGGTAATCAAAGGTCTAATGAAAGACGTGGTTCAGTTGTTCCAGTTCTGGGAGGTATTGGGTGAGAAGGGGACTGTTTCTTTGTGGTTGGTTCTTGGGATGAATGTGAGGATCAGATGTGAGTGGGGATATGGCACAGAGGACCTGTTTGTGTATTAGGTCTGGGGGTATTTCCTGTTTGCAAAGGTCTTTTGAGGCCTTCAACATACTGTGCAATGGACTTTTCATCACTGCATATGCATCTGCCATGGTGGTCGGGCTGTATGGGGGGGATTTTTTTATGGAAGGGGTGGCAGCTGTAATGTGCAGGTACTGTTGGTGATTGGTGGGTTCAGTGTGGACAGAGGTGTGATTGGAGCCATCTGAGAGGAGGAGAGCAACATCTAGGAAGGTGGCATGATGGGTGGAGAAGGACCATGTGAAATGTTAGCTAATTGTGTGCTCCCATCTCACACCCTAGTCTGTGAAATTGTGTGCCTAGCTGTCTGCCACCTGCCTCCTCTACTTCGACCCTTAGCTAGCCCACAATTGGCTCCCCACTCTCCCATGAACCACTATACACTTTCCTCCAACCCCCTCCCTGCCTCCCTTTCTTCATCCCTCATCCCTCATTCCACCACACCCTGCAACCCCCCCTAACCCCTATACAGTCACCGTGGACCAGGAAAGAACTGGCAGGCAATGGAGGACAATGTAGGGAGACATGCGTGCATGTGAATGTGTGTGTGTGTGTGTGTGTGTGTGTGTGTGTGTGTGTGTGTGTGTGTGTGTGCGCGCGCGCGCCCGTGTGTGTGTGTGTGTGCGCGTGTGTGTGTGTGTGTGTGAGTGTGTTGGTGTGTGTGTGTGTGTGTGTGTGTGTGTGTGTGTGTGTGTGTGTTTGTGTGTGTGCATGTGTGTGAGTGTGTGTGTGTGTGCGTGTGTGTGTGTGTGTGTGTGTGTGTGTTCGCTTGCATGTTTCTCCTTTCATTCCAAAAGCTAGCAAAGTAAAGCTCTGCACCTTTTGTTTGTGTAGCTGTTGACAATGAAGTGCTTCTGCCTTTCAGTGAGTCATCTACTTTATTCTTGACTGAATGAAGAATATTTGTAGTTCCCAACACAAATTCACATTATAAAATTGAAACAGTGACAGTTTGTCCCTCTGTGTTATCAGTTATATCTCAACTGAACTGTAAGCTATTTACAAATATAATTGAAGTTTAAATTCTTAAGTGTGACGCAAACACAGTTTGGCTTAATCATTAAATGTGGACTATCCACAAAGAGGGCCTGTATACTAGTTACTCTTTGGCTTAATATAAATTTTACTACACTCCTGGAAATGGAAAAAAGAACACATTGACACCGGTGTGTCAGACCCACCATACTTGCTCCGGACACTGCGAGAGGGCTGTACAAGCAATGATCACACGCATGGCACAGCGGACACACCAGGAACCGTGGTTTTGGCCGTCGAATGGCGCTAGCTGAGCAGCATTTGTGCACCGCCGCCGTCAGTGTCAGCCAGTTTGCCGTGGCATACGGAGCTCCGTCACAGTCTTTAACACTGGTAGCATGCCGTGACAGCGTGGACGAGAACCGTATGTGCAGTTGACGGACTTTGAGAGAGGGCATATAGTGGGCATGCGGGAGGCCGGGTGGACGTACCGCCGAATGGCTCAACACATGGGGCGTGAGGTCTCCACAGTACATCGATGTTGTCGCCAGTGGTCGGTGGAAGGTGCACGTGCCTGTCGACCTGGGACTGGACCGCAGCGATGCTCGGATGCACGCCAAGACCGTAGGATCCTACGCAGTGCCATAGGGGACCGCACCGCCACTTCCCAGCAAATTAGGGACACTGTTGCTCCTGGGATATCGGCGAGGACCATTCGCAACCGTCTCCATGAAGCTGGGCTACAGTCCCGCAGACCGTTAGGCCGTCTTCCGCTCACGCCCCAACATCGTGAGCCCGCCTCCAGTGGTGTCGCGACAGGCGTGAATGGAGGGACGAATGGAGACATGTCGTCTTCAGCGATGAGAGTCGCTTCTGCCTTGGTGCCAATGATGGTCGTATGCGTGTTTGGCACTGTGCAGGTGAGCACCACAATCAGGACTGCATACGACCGAGGCACACAGGGCCAACACCCGGCGTCATTGTGTGGGGAGCGATCTACACTGGCCGTACACGTCTGGTGATCGTCGAGGGGACACTGAATAGTGCACGGTACATCCAAACCATCATCGAACCCATCGTTCTACCCTTCCTAGACCGGCAAGGGAACTTGCTGTTCCAACAGGACAATGCATGTCCGCATGTATCCCGTGCCACCCAACGTGCTCTAGGAGGTGTAAGTCAACTACCCTGGCTAGCAAGATCTCCGGATCTGTCGCCCATTGAGCATGTTTGGGACTGGATGAAGCGTCGTGTCAAGCGGTCTGTTCTTAATTGTAGCTATCTGTCATTACTCAGAAAATATTAATCTTTAAATATTATGCAGTTAAGTTCATCATCAACATAATATGCTGACTTGTATTTGCATACATGTCTTTCACATAAGTACATTCTCCTTACGCAACAAAATCCCCATCAGTATATAGTTGGACATATCCCGCAGTTTACCTACATAGGTTGCAGAATCTTATTACACATGCATGGACATTTACAATTTCAACTTCTGATGTAAATAAACTGTAAGACAAAAAGAAAACAATACACCACAAAGAAATTATCCAAATGGAGTGGATATCAGTACATTTGATGTACAGGAACAGACTAACAAATGATAAATTTTTTAGAAACATTGGGTGATTTATGCAAGAGAAAGAGCTTCACAAACTAAGCAAGTCAAACATGTGTTGATCCACCTCTGACCCTTATGCAGTAGTAATTCAGCTTGGCATTGATGGCTGGGAGTTGTAGGATGTCCTTCTGAAATAGATCATGCCAAATTCTGTCCAGTTGGTGTGTTAGATCATCAAAATAATGAGCTGGTTGGAGGGCCCTTCCTATAATGCTGCAAATGTTCTCAACTGGGGAGAGATCTGGAAACCTTACAGGCCAAGGTAGGATTTGGGAAGCTGGAGAAATTATTGTTATACATGGGTGAGCAGTTTCTTGCTGCAGGGTAAGGCCAGGGTGGCTGGCCATGAAGAGAAAAAATTGTGGAGTAGAATACCACTAATGTACTGATGAGCTGTAAGGCTGCTGTTGGTAACAACCAAAGGGGTCCTGAAATGAGAACAAAAGGTACCTCAGATCATCACTCATTGTTGTCAGGCCATATGGCACGTGATAGTCAGGTTGGTAACTCACAAATGTCTGGGGCATATCAAAACATTTTTTGGTCACCATATGCAGCACAAGATGAATGTCAATTGTTGACTCAACATTTGTTTCAATTTTTATTTTGCATACAATGGAGCATCAAGGCAATCTTCGAAAGTCAACAGAGTGGAACACAAAACATCAGTCTTATCTAAATTTGAAATATTTGGGTGCATGCTCCTGTCTGAGGTTTGTTTTGCTTCAATATCTAACTCACACAAACTGTAATTTATGGATTTGCAACAAAATGAGATCTTGCTGAAACACCAAAATGTATACAGTAGATTACAATTCAGTTACTTGAATGGTTATTTCTACTTTATCTTGATGTGGGTCTATTATATGTTTATCAGGACTGATATCAAATATGTCTAACTTCATATTAGTTTCAGCTATAACTTGCTTGACTTTAATGCCCTGATCATCTATAGTTACAGTTAATTCTGTTTTTAAATTGGCACTAGTGTTGTTCAGTGTACTACTAAATTTAGTTTTTATCTTGTCACACTGAGCTTTTATACTCACATTTGTAGTGGCTACTCTAATAGCTTCAGTTTCAGTATTTGTGTTAGTGGTATCTATCCTAGTATTCGATTGCCCCAGGTTAATGGTTATCACAAACATAGTTTTAAACATTTTCTCTATTTTTACTGGTGTACAATTTCATTAATAATGTGTTTGTAATTATTGTAGACTGCTAACAACTGTCACATTATATGACAACTCTGTTGATGAAACTAATAAATTTTGATTGTTGAACCCTCTCATAATTAGCCAAGAACACAAATGCTACCAACACAACAAAAAAATTAAGCTTGAGTTAAATACAGCTCACCAAAGTTGATTCTACAGCATGGCATATAGTAACACTGATGACAACCAGATCACAGCACACAGTGATTGGGCTGGTGTCAGTGGGTCTGTGGTTGACACTAACATTGCTTGATGCTGTCAAGTTGTTGGGAACAGATGAAACAATTGTAGTCCCATTGTAGTTCTGACTGCCAATTTTCTGAGTCATAGGCTTTAATAAGTTTCTTCTGCAAGGTAATTGTTATCAATAGATTTATAATTATTATAAATAAATAATTCTTCTTAAATCTCCTTCACTGTTGTGGTTTTTATAATAGCTTGTGCATTGCACTGTGATTTCTGATGCTGAACACATTACTGAAAACTAAAGCATTATTCATGAATAACTTTTTCTTACAAAATTTGTTAATTCTCCTTATCCACACTGCTTTAAGTTTACACTGCAGAAGTACTCTGGGTCTTTCTGTAGCGTGCCAAAATTTCAGTAGAGTGGCATAATGAAATGTTACCATGTCTGAAATAGTGTGTGTTGAGATGAAGAGTGCTGTTAGCCTCAAAATTCTGAACTGCTGCTTCTTGATTAAACATTCAGATAAACCATAAATATTCTTCTTAACTTGAACTTCTTCATTATTGCTGCTATTTACATGATGGAATGTGGAAGTTTTATCTAGCCACAACTTCCTACTAAATAAAAAACAACACGTCTGAAATACAATGAGATTGCTCCTTTAGTTACAGTATGGTACCACTTCATAAATGTTCATGTTTGTACTGTTGCAACGATGTTACATACATTATGTATGACACTGATGATGGTTCTCATAGAACTGACAGCTAACAAATAATCATATCTCTTCGATGACATCAACACCATTGTCAAGTACCACAAAATGTAGCAAACCTACCATCATTTTCCCACTTGTAAGATGTATAACATCCACCTGTGCCAACACACATGTACTAATAATAACAAACTTCCAAACAGTTTGGGGTTCCAAACTAATTTGCTAATAAAAATACTTTCATGGTGGTGGTCATCTTTCACTGGCTAGGTAGATGTTGGATAACAGAGCACTTTATCAAACGTGATATGTTCTCATTTGGGGAAGGTATTTCATATGAAAAATGGGTTGTAAAACTCACAAAGCGTAAGTCACCACTAACATTGGAATCAAGACATAGTAGAAATCTTAAAACTGAACACCAAACAAATGTACACTGAAAGGAGAAAATAGGTTGCACAGGGTGAAATAAATTTAGCTGTAGCATAAAATCTTGCTGCAACTGTTGAAGAAACTGTAACTAAAAAATTCAATGACGTATAATTGCTACAGAATCTGCAAATTTATGTGAGTATAAAGAATTGCATATAAAGAGAGGAATTACAGCAGAATATTTTGTACATGTAATTCAAAATACACTGAAAACTTCACCACCTACTACAGACAAGTGGCATTCTCAAGACCATTATACACCAAGCCCACACCAATTCAGATGCAGATTGCCTGCATATGAAATTGGAACATCTCCAAGCTGTTTCTATAAAACAAAATTTCTTGTTATTAGATACAGAGAGCACAGATGAGGTTTAAATAACAGAGTAAAGTATTTTAAAACAAGCCATCCATATCCTGTCATATGCAGAGAACATTTCCACAAATATAGGTAGAGTACTAAGAACCCATCATGTGAAAGTGATCATTCAGGACAGGTGCTGATCCAAAAATGAAGGGGATGGTCACCAGGGCCATGACCCTCATCCCCCCAAAAAACATTTTACTTGGTGGTTTTATATTTTTGCATATATTCCTTTCCTAATCTCTCATGTAACTTTCTGAGAATAAAGTAGCATCAAAACTTTTAGCCTCTAAAATGACAACGATACCAGAAAATGGTAAGCTTATTGAATAAAAGATACTGTTCAGTTGCTAGCCCATGTCATTGGTCTTTGGTGCCTCATTGGGTGCAGAAAATATTCCAGCCAGATAAAGGCACCTATTCACAATCTGAACATGCCTGCTGCCAACAACTAATTGTAGCATTACCCTGTTTACCATAGCCAATATGCCATCAGTAGTTGCACCTCCATCAAATCTGGCTGAAATGAAATTGTCTCAAGTAGGTTACTTCAAATGATATTGTCCACATAAATTTTACAGTTCAAATACTTTAACAGCACTTTGATACTGAATGAACTACTGCTTATGGCCAAACAGAGTCTCATTTACTACTATTTATGCACAGATGAATGGGTGACACTACACTCTGTTGATATCCTATAATGTGATTGTTCAAGTGCAGCAACCCAACACAGACAAACCGATTCACAGTAACTAACATGTGGCAAGAAAATCATTAATATTTTAACCAATTACACTCTCTTTCAAATAGACAGTCAGATCAAAATGAAAACTAATTGTCATGATCATCATGAGCCAATTTGATCACTTTGAAATATAGGCTCTTTGAGTCAGCATGAACTGTAGGACCTCTGCAGACTCTTCCATGTCTGGCGGTGTTGAGTTTTCTGTTGCCAGTTCAGTTCAGGTCTCTGTCCCACCCCTCTGGTGGTCTTCCCTGTGGTCCTTATTTGGTAAACTGTGCTCCAAGATAGTACTTGTTTTGACCACATGCTATCTTTTGTTTGAGTGACATGACCAGTCCACTGCCAGTTTGAGGTATTCACTCTTTCCACTATGTCACTGACCTTGGAGTGCCTTCCATAAGCTTTTAGCCTAATTTAATACATCAAAATATTTCTGGTTTTTGGTCTCTTTCATATTTGGTAGTTGACCTGCCAGATACATATGTTTTGTGACCCTCTGAAGTTGCATATTTCCAACAGATATAGTTCACTCTGGTGTCCATTGATTCATCATGAACCTGCAATTTCAAAGCAGACTGAACTTAGTTCACTAACCAGTATTTGAAGTTCTTCTATACTATTTTCAAAGAGTACTATATCATCAGCAAACCTCAGGTTGCTTAATCTCATTTGCAGAGTATGGGTTCTCTTTGTTTCTAATCTAATTTTCACAGTCAATCATTGAAAAACAGTCACAGTACAAACTCTCAGACACTGAATTTAAATAAAACTTGGCACCTTTTATGATTTGTGCTAACATGCTGTTTACATTGTGCAGTAATTTTAGGCAGAGATATCACTCATATCAAACCTTACACAGACTGACTAAAATGGATTCTGAGGAGCCTCTTACATAAAACTGCAAAAATTAGAACTAGATTTATCTATCATTGTTCGCTGGAATTTTACGACTAACAACTGAAAATTGGCACTTCTGATTAATGGAATACTGGTGAGAGATTTTTCTGAATGTGAACTTTTAGCTGCAACAACAATTGCTATTGAATTATGCTGTGTATTTTGCCAAAATCAAGGATTCCCCTTCAGTAACAATGTTTTAGATGAGAATGTTAATTATTCCAAAAGTAAATGAGAGCAAATGTTACAGCCATATCTTCAGTTACTTCACTTATTCATATATATTATTGATCTATTTTGTTTGAAAGTTAGTAGTGGTTGCATGTTTATATATGAACAATGATAATGAAGTTATATATTATTGGTATTTTCTAGTCAGAATGGTTTTTATGGAATTAGATTAATGAATTCCAAGTAACCAAAAACTTCACTAGATAATAGAGTTAAGTTGGCTAAGACATGAATTAGTACTCAGGATTTTGGGTACTGTGCACAAGCCATATAATTAATACAACTGATGATATATATTTTAAAAAAATTGGATGGAAGAGAAACATAACAGGGGGAAAGAATTAACCAGCTTCACAAAACCCTTCTTGGTTCTTTATTTCACACATAGAACCAACAACCACAGTAAGTTAAGTCTGGAAAGACAGTAAGGGAAAAAAGCTTCACAAAAACAATCAAAAGGAAAGGCTGACTCACCCAGATGCAGGCAGAAACAACTGAAGGAATCAGCATTTACAAGCTTGTATAATTATTCCCTGCAAAATTGTGTTTTCAGTCCCAGTGGTGAGTGAGTACTGATAATGATGAGTGCACACTCTGATGTCTGTGCTGTGTAAATTATGAATATGTCAAAAGTGTGAGAGTTTGTTTCTGTTACTGTTCTTAACCCATTTGCACTAAATGACAAGCTATGGAACTTAGATCATATGGCATGCTCTGCTTGCAGATGCACACTTTACCATATGAATTTAAAGAGTTCTATAGTTAATAGATGGGTCTTGCATGAGTTATAAAAATAAAGTACAGGCCTTGTGTGTCACATGGTTGCTGACCTTGGTAAACAACTAGTGTGGAGCAAGAAGTACCTCACAATGAACCTATTTCTGAAAATAGTGATGATAGTGCTAAGAGTGGACTGGTCCATTCAAAACATGTTTGTCCTGGGTTGTTGACTAAGCAAAATGAATGGGACTCAAAAAATATTGATCATAGCTCTATTATATTCCCTTCGGGTTTACAGTTGGATTTATGAAGATTTGTTGAATAAATATAAATTATATCCAGTATCTGAACTGCATATTGTTTTAGAATATATGGGGCAATGTTTTGGACAGATTTGAGATTAGACCAATGTTTATGTGAGAAAACAATTGAACAATAAAGACTGGGAAAAAACTAAAAGATGACAATAAGTCAGTTGAAACAAAGTGAGCACAAGAGATGGTCCTCAAATAGTATACTGCATGTGAAATGGCTTGATAGCGAAGATGTCTGTTTTCTATATAGTAAACATGAAAATGTTGACATGATTGAAACTTACAAACTGAGAAGAAAGAAGAGTCAGACTCCAACACACGAGGTGATAAAATGTAAATGTTCACTTGCATATCAGAAGGGAATGGGAGGCATAGATCTCAACACCAGGTTACAGCTTTCTTTCCACTCATGTGAAGCACTGTGAAGAAGTGTAGGAAGATGCTTTTTTATATACACTCCTGGAAATTGAAATAAGAACACCGTGAATTCATTGTCCCAGGAAGGGGAAACTTTATTGACATATTCCTGGGGTCAGATACATCACATGATCACACTGACAGAACCACAGGCACATAGACACAGGCAACAGAGCATGCACAATGTCGGCACTAGTACAGTGTATATCCACCTTTCGCAGCAATGCAGGCTGCTATTCTCCCATGGAGACGATTGTAGAGACGCTGGATGTAGTCCTGTGGAACGGCTTGCCATGCCATTTCCACCTGGCGCCTCCATTGGACCAGCGTTCGTGCTGGACGTGCAGACCGCGTGAGACGACGCTTCATCCAGTCCCAAACATGCTCAATGGGGGACAGGTCCAGAGATCTTGCTGGCCAGGGTAGTTGACTTACACCTTCTAGAGCACGTTGGGTGGCACGGGATACATGCGGACGTGCATTGTCCTGTTGGAACAGCAAGTTCCCTTGCCGGTCTAGGAATGGTAGAACGATGGGTTCGATGACGGTTTGGATGTACCGTGCACAATTCAGTGTCCCCTCGACTATCACCAGAGGTGTACGGCCAGTGTAGGAGATCGCTCCCCACACCATGATGCCGGGTGTAGGCCCTGTGTGCCTCGGTCGTATGCAGTCCTGATTGTGGCGCTCACCTGCACGGTGCCAAACACGCATAAGACCATCATTGGCACCAAGGCGGAAGCGACTCTCATCGCTGAAGACGACACGTCTCCATTCGTCCCTCCATTCACACCTATCGCGACACCACTGGAGGCGGGCTGCACGATGTTGGGGCGTGAGCGGAAGACGGCCTAACGGTGTGCGGGACCGTAGCCCAGCTTCATGGAGACGGTTGCGAATGGTCCTCGCCGATACCCCAGAAGCAACAGTGTCCCTAATTTGCTGGGAAGTGGCGGTGCGGTCCCCTACGGCACTGCGTAGGATCCTACGGTCTTGGCGTGCATCCGTGCGTCGCTGCGGTCCGGTCCCAGGTCGACGGGCACGTGCACCTTCCGCCGACCACTGGCGACAACATCGATGTACTGTGGAGAACTCACGCCCCACGTGTTGAGCAATTCGGCGATACGTCCACCTGGCCTGCCGCACTCCTACTATACGCCCTCGCTCAAAGTCCATCAACTGCACATACGGTTCGCGTCCACACTGTCACGGCATGCTACCAGTGTTAAAGACTGTGATGGAGCTCCGTATGCCACGGCAAACTGGCTGACACTGATGGCGGCGGTGCACAAATGCTGCTCAGCTAGCGCCATTCGACGGCCAACACCGCGGTTCCTGGTGTGTCTGCTGTGCCGTGCGTGTGATCATTGCTTGTACAGCCCTCTCGCAGTGTCCGGAGCAAGTATGGTGGGTCTGACACACCGGTGTCAATGTGTTCTTTTTTCCATTTCCAGGAATGTATATTCTAGTAATGTATGATTTCACACCTTCACTGTGTATCACTAGATCAGTGGCAAGAAAGAAACCTGGAAACTTCCACATGGGATATATATATATATATATATATATATATATATATATATATATATATATATATATATATATATATATATATATATATACAAAGTTGATGTGACTTACCAAACAAAAGCGCTGGCAGGTCGATAGATACACAAAAATACACACAAAATTCAAGCTTTCGCAACCAACAGTTGCTTCTTGAGGAAAGAGGGAAGGAGAGGGACAGACGAAAGGATGTGGGTTTTAAGGGAGAGGGTAAGGAGTCATTCCAATCCCGGGAGTGGAAAGACTTACCTTATGGGGAAAAAAGGACAGGTATACACTCGCACACACACACATATCCATCCGCACATACACAGACACAAGCAGAAATGTGCCAGTGTATACCTGTCCTTTTTTCCCCATAAGGTAAGTCTTTCCGCTCCCGGGATTGGAATGACTCCTTACCCTCTCCCTTAAAACCCACATCCTTCCGTCTTTCCCTCTCCTTCCCTCTTTCCTGAAGAAGCAACCGTTGGTTGCAAAAGCTTGAATTTTGTGTGTATGTTTGTGTTTGTTTGTGTATCTGTCGACCTGTCAGAGCTTTTGTTTGGTAAGTCACATCAACTATGTTTTTAGATATATTTTTCCCACGTGAAATGTTTCCCTCTATATATGAAGGTTGTCTGTCACAGTCTCATAAAATTCTTTGGTTCATTTTTGTTGTAGTTGTGATGATCTCTGGCTATGTTTTGAAATGTGCAGTTGGTGTTCCGCATCATATTGTTGTAATGTGTGATGCTTAATAAATGATTCGTTTCTAAAACAGCATTTGATGATTTGTCATTTGTCAACGTGGCATAGCAACTGCTAGAGAGTGCACAGATATCTAAGTACTCTGTTTGTGGGGGAACATCACCTAGTACCAACCCTGTGAGACTTCAGGCAATAATATAGGCTCATTTCCTGATGTATGTGCCCAAAATGAGATGAAAAAGAAGTAATGAAAGGTGTGTTGTATGCTACTCAAGAGGAAAAAGAAGTGAAACTGCATGGAAGTGTAAAAAGTTAGTTGGGATTCTACATTTGAAAGATTGTTTTGAGGTCTACCATATCTGACAATCATATTAGCTGATATTTAGAACATATTTAGAACAATTATAAGTATTAAGTCTGATTTCATGGAAACATGTAGAGTACATAAGTACAATTTCATTGTGTTAAATGAACTGTATGACACACGTAAATCTCAAATTTTGGAATGAATACATTTCAAGTTACATGTTTTTCAGTACTGTAATTTCTAGGAATTTATATTGAAGCAACATACTAAGCCCTAATGTTAGCAAATTATTACATTTTATTGTTGATATTACTAAAATTCTAGGCATCTGAGGCATCTGTCTGATACTGGAGGTTAAAGGAGAAAGAGCGAGGGAAGATAGTAACAAACTGTGATCAAGGTCCCCCCACCTCACCTCTCCCAGAAGTGATCCCTGAATTCACCCCTGATTCAGGAGCATATTGAGTAGTACCAGCAGCATACTTATATTGGCTACTGCATTTCTACTGCTTTGTGTAAGTGTCTTTTAATTGCGCCTGTCTGAAACTTAATGTTTCTTCTTTATCTTTACCTACATTGTTGACCATGGTAAATAGTTAGCTAATATATTTTAAGAATGTAAATATGTGGTATACATCATAATTTTTTTTAGGTATGCCAGCCAGAGAAGGACTGTACTGCTGAAATTAGCAGCAGAAAAATAATTTTTTTAGCATTTTATGGCGATTTTACGTCAATATGACCTCTAACTATTTGCTAACATTTTGTGGTTTTGTGAGGATTTAATTTTCTGGTTGAATGAGAGTAGTGCTCAGAGCTGAGTAGAGAAGTGGGTCAATGATTTGGTATGACTTCCATCCCCTTAATTTTGATTTGAGTAGTAACTAAGTTATGTGATGGTGACTAATTTTTTTCATAACTGCACATCTTGAGTTTTTACTACAGGTAATGCACGTATTTTAAGTGGTATTTGCTAGTGGGAAAGAAACAAAAGTTTTTCACCTTTAACCAGTTTCAGACAGTTATGAGTTAAGAGTAACGTTTTGTGGTGTACTGTGGACCTTTTGTACTATAGTCAAATCTAGCGATAAATTATTGCAATGTTATGAGAACTATATAATGTGTTTATTTATGATGTAATGACTATCATTTGCAATTAGTGTTAAACAATTTTTCTACTTAAGTTTGAAGTAAGTGTACTATAGTAGGATATTTTGTCTGTTTTTAATGAACTGTGGTGGAGGTGAAGCACCTCCAAGGGATCTGATCACAGTCCATTTACTAACTAATTGCCACTTGGACCTGTTAAAGGTGTGGACAGCTTAGTGATAAAGTGTAAAGCTCATTGAAGAAGTGAAAGTGCTTGTGAAAATTACTAAACATTGAGCAAGTGAAATTTTTTGTCAAAACATGAACTTAAATACACAGTGTAATCTAACTTGTTTGCTACCCATTAGGATTTATTTTGGTTAGCAAGACAGGACTTGCACGAAGTGATATATATCTTTAAAGGTAATCTTCGTTTATCCAAAAATGACATCACTTATGATGAAGATGTAGGAGTGAAAAGTTGATAGTCGACAAGACACTGAGAGATTCTCTTTGCGAGCGGGGTTCTTTGGAGGACCTGACCAGTGTTCGTTTCCAGCGTTAACTTATATATCTATTGTGTTTGTGCGGTACAATAAAGGTGGTCGTTCACAGTATACATTCCACAGAAGTGTTTTCTTTTATGTAGTGAAGTTATTCCTACATAAGTGGTGGCTCGTTTTGCGTGCCCATTTTCCGTTACTACCGACCAAGGACGTCAATTCGAGTTAACACTGTTCCAACAACTGTCAAAACTCTGCAGCTTCCAACGAAACCGTAATACTAGCTACCACCTAGCCAGCAACAGTTTGGTGGAAAGGTTGCACAGGACTTTAAAGGCAGCCCTGACGTGCCACGAGGACCGATGGTTTTGTTCTGTTGGGGTTACAGACCGCATTAAAAACGGACATCAATTGTTCCTCGGCAGAGTTGGTATATGGAGAATCACTCCTTCTTCCAGCAGAATTCCTAGCACCAGTTCCTCTCCCAGATGACACACAACTACCCTACCTCTTGCAACAAATGAGGAAGCAGGCAGAGACGCTACGTGGAGCCCCAACGTCTCAGCACGGCATACACCCAGTGTTCATACACAAGTCCCTCGATACTTGTTCCCACATCATGCTCCGCACAGACATGGGACATCATTCGTTGTAGCCACCGTACACTGGACCATACCAAGTGCTTGGACGGGACACACACACAATGGATATCCTACTCCAGGGAAAGTCGACCAAGGTTTACATTGAGCGAATGAAACCCGCTTGGACAATAACAGCACCGACTACAGTCTCACAGACGACTTCAGACACAACTTGAAACAAACCCACACCTTCCACAGAACCAGACAGCTGTGACCCACAGGAACCCCACACCAGGGAACCTAATGCAGCAACGGAGTCATGAAGCAGCACCCACACCCGCACTATCCGCACTCGAGCAGGCCGAGAGGTGAAGTTTAAGTACCCCACCATACCAGGTGCTCCGCACTTCAGGGGGGGGGGGGGCTGTGTGGGGGTGCCAAGTCGATAGTCGACAAGACACTGAGAGAATCTCTTTGCGAGCGGGTTCCTTGGAGGACCCGACCAGTGTTCCTTTCCCGCGTTAACTCATGTATCTATTGTGTTTGTGCGGTACAATAAAGGTAGTCGTTCACAGTATAAATTCCACACTAGTGTTTTCTTTTATGTAATGAAGCTATTCCTACAAAGATGCATAAATTTTGTTAAAGTTATAATTTGTAGTTTTTTGTGATATTTTACAACAATACACTGTATGTAATTATTTTGTATGGGGATTTTCATGTGACCAGTTAACATAAGCATACATTTGAAGAAAAAAACCATATGTCTGGTAGTTTTTGATACCTAACATAACTTATGCAATAATTTTTGTTGTGTGTACATTGTTAAAACCAATTCCTGGAGCCACTTGTGGTCATTGAATTGTCCAGTTAGCTATTTGAAATATCTACATGGTCATTCTAATGAGAAGGTGATGTGATGGAGCAAGCTGGGATAATTTTAATTCTCCTCTTGTTTTGCCACCTGCCTCTTTAAATTCGTCTTTTACTTTTAACTAATTACCATTAACACACGTGAATATAATCTGTATTTTCATAATAGAGAAAGGTTATCCTCAGTTTTAAAGAATATAACACCAGATTTAAATTGTTATTATTTTTATGTATGTAATTGATTTTCTAATTTATTTTGACTATGCCTAGTTAGTATCTTTCGTTATAGGGCAAAATAAATTCTGTAATTGTTTCGTAACTTGAATTTTATTGTTGACATATAAACAAATATAAATTCTATAATAATTATAAACATTTGAAAGACGAAATGCTAGTAATCTTAAAATTTTTATTTGGCTCAATTCGAAAATATGTTAGCAAAATCTGCCCTGCATTAATTCCAAAATAATTAACAGTTTTGTCAAAAGTATTGTTTGCGTAATGATATATGTTTCATTTCATGATTTAAATAAATAGTTTGGCCAAAACCTTGTAGTAGAAGAAACTGTTAAAAAGACGGAATTTTTCGATGTATTCAGTTAATTTAATTGTAATTCAGTTAATTTAATTGTAATTTCTGTAAATTTAATTTCGAACAGTGTGTAGCTTCAGCACCTACGGTATTATTGTGATGATACATAACGGCTGATTTTTGGTCACGAGACTGTCAGTCCATGGCCGAGTTGCAGATGTCGAGCCTGTGTTGGTTAGAGCGACAACAATGCCTCAGCTTTACTGTGGAATAAGTGTTAAACAATTTGGCCGTGTGTAAAAACAATGACAGTGACTGTTTCCACACATATCTTTTTAGTCTTCAAGAACTGTGAAATTTGTGGTTATGGTTTTACTGTTCATAGCCGTTAAACCATAAATTATTGTAGCAATATGTGGATGGTTCGCCTGTCAACTGTTAATGAGGGTTATAGGAAGCTGGAACAATAGTGCATTGGCCATATATAACTGTGTATTGTTAGAGGGTTATGAAAAGTGAAAGTAAAAGACAGTGAAACGTGTGTATCTGTTGGCTACATTATTTACCATAGTAAGTGTCCAAATTAGAAACTCCATTTTTCAACCAGAGTAGCAATGCAGTGGATTGACACTGAGAACAAATGATCAACAAAGAAATACAAATAAAGCACGTGGAACTGCTACAGATTGCATTCAACACAGTGGCTTCAAACCCATTTGCAATCATCATTGTTGGGCGAGTTCAAGCGGAACTCGTCCAAAACACTGCATTTTGCCACTCAGCACACCAATTCTGGCATTAATGCCTACAGACGAATAATTTCTAAATAAAAAAGCTGTAAATTTGCCAAACAAATAGCAAATCTAACATGAGAAGTTACCTATGCAGAGATAGAAGCAGAACAAAAATTGAAATATTCAGTCTAAAACTTGAAGCTCTTCCTAAAGTATTATGTCAGTTAGCAACAGTGGAACAAAACAAATGGGTGACAAAGGTATCAAAAAATCATCCCAAATACTGAGGTGCCTCAGCTCCATTAGAAAAAGGTAAGCACATACATCTTTCTCACATTTTTATAAAATCGTAGGAAAACGTTTAGGAATGTGTTGCTTGGAGCAAACAGAGCTCATAATTCGAAACTGATAGTCATTGCTGAAAACAAAAACAAAGTCATTGCTGAAAACAAAAACAAACAAGTATTGATGACTGTAAAAGAAGAAACAGACAGCAGGAAGGTGAATCAATGAAACATAAAAATTAAAGATTTCCCATGATAAAGGAGGAAGTCTATAAGACAGTTTGGAAACTAAAGTTCTGCAGTTTTGGACGAAATTCTGTTTTGTCTGAACGACTGTATAGAGACCCTCATATAACCATTCGCAATCTTTCAAACATGACTGTTTTCCTGACAGCTTAAAATATACTAATAGTGCCTTTTTTCAAAAACTGCGACATTGTAAATACGGAATATTATAGGTAACTCTCACTAGTATCATGCTCTCCAAAAATAATAAAAATCATCATAAAAGACGGACATATGAACTATTTAAATAAATACAACCTCCTATCCAAAGACTAGTTTGGTTTCTGATCAGGGATAGCCACTGAATCGGCAACAGCATATCTCACTAAATCTATCCTAGAGACACTGGATAAAGGGAAATATGAAACATCTATATTCCCTCGATCTAACTAAAGCATTTACCGCAATGGATCACAAAGTATTGTTAAATAAGGACAGAATACTCCTCACTACTAAGGGGGGAAGCTGTGTTGCAGACAGGCAGAGCGAAAAGAATGCTGTATATTTAAAATTTGTTCTGCAACAGGAAACAGGCAGTGTGGCTGCAGTGGCCAGAGATAGTGGTCAGGTCTGTGTGGGTTGTGCTTCAGTGAACATGTGTGTGTATCCTACTTCAGAAGAAGGTCTTCTGGCTGAAACTTTTCATTATGCCTGTCTGTGACTCAAATTTCTCCTCTACATGGTGAACAGCAATCCATACTTTTTGTGATACTGTTTTATTCCATCCTGGAGTGTTCATTGCTTAATATTGTTAAATAAGCTAGCTCAACTGGGAATAAGGGAAGTGATGAACAAGTGGTTCCAGTCCTATCTGAGTACAGTTGAATGAAATCATACAATTATCAAGTAGTCCTAGCTATACAGTAAACCATACTTCTGAACCTAAATATATAAATACAGGTGTACCACAGGGCAGCGTTCTAGATCCTGTACTGTTCCTAATTTACATAAATAATCTGCAACAGTGTATCACACATGGACAAACGATATCATTTGCAGATGACTCTAACCTATTTATCATTGAGAAACCACCAGGAATACTAACAGAGATATCTTTTGAAGCAATTATCAGTGTACATAAGTGAACAACAAACAGTAAAGTCACATTTAATGTAAAATGAAGCACTATGAACTTCTACAGAAACAAAAACACCGCAGAATAAATGGCGAGTGTGTACATATACTGACGAAGGCAAATTTTGCAGTTTTTAGGAAATCGACAAACGCTGTTAATTCAAGAGAATTATCACAAAATGTAATGGAGTAGCAGATACGTATTGCTTGCACATACAGACTGTTGAAAATACGTGTGCTAAGCCTAGTCCTTTTTTATTTTTTGACAAGTAAGTATTAAAATGGAGAAAAGTTGCATACTTATGGATGTACAGCATTATTACATACCACTCTGTACTGATAAGCGTGTCTAGAATCCAAAAGTTGCAAGAAAGAAAATTAAACAAGATACAAAATAATATATATTGTAAGCTGAATACTTTCGTCTTAAAAAGCAACATAACATAAGTTTTTATCAAGTTGAGACAGAAATCTGGTATATTAAACTCAGATGCCAGTCGGCAGGATTTTGTAAAAATGTCTGTATTTTGGCTCCATTTATTTCATGTCTTTTTTTCTTATTGTGAAGTTTCAGTGCCTCGTTATAGAGCAACTGAAAACCAGAAGGCAACGGAAAAGATTTTACTTGTGTTCACAACCATAGTTTACGATACAGTGTGTTTCCCATGGGTGAAGCATGTTATTACTACAAAGCACACTTACGCCTCGAGGATCGTATGTACACAACTTTAACCTGTGCACATCAGTAATCTTCAAAGCATCTGGCATTTTTAAAACTAACTCGGATCCTGTGTCCTTTGAGCCTTCCATCACTATCTTCTGAAAAGTCAGTTTTGAAGGATCGACAAAAGCCTCAGCAATGACATGCTTCCATTCTTAAGGAACCATAGGTTTTGACACTTTCTTTCTTTTCTTGATTATTGCGAAGTCCTGTAACAAGGTAGGAAGCTACGACCCAAGCATAAAAACTTCTGATGTATTCCTGTAAAGTACTTGCTGCTGATCAGGTAGAAATAAAGCGCTGCAACTCTCCAGTTATCGTTCTGCTCGACACAGAGTCAGACCAAACAATCAGTTTGCGTCCCATACCTTCTTCAAGGATACTGTAATTGTTCGTCACAAATTTAAGCAGACAGGAAACTATTTTGGGTGAGCCTTTCCTTGCTGTGGATTCATCACAAAAATTTAGACTGTGACTTTGCAGTACCAGCGACATGAACGGTGAAATTATAAGAGGATAGTTGCCCCTGATAGAAGACAGTGGAATGCCTCAACGTAGGACAAGGTCACACATACTATAGGTCACCATACATAACTTGTATATTGTTATTCCTTTTAGTCATTTCCGTTTCTTTTTCTAGTTCTTTGATGCTTGATCTTTTTCAGCATGATGCAACAGACACTCAGGTTCGATGTGGAGTTCTGTTTCGTCTGAAACTGCGATCCTTCTACTAAACAGCAAATCATATTGTCTGCAAGTAATGACCTACGTTATCCGAAAACCAAATTAAAATCTGTCTGAAACACACTTTGGTAGTATGACCAGCTTGCTTATTGATTTATCAGGAAACTTTTCGGTAAACAACCGACAGTCTGCTGAGGTTGAGATAGGCGTGCAGACATTCTTTCGAGGATTTATTGCTGCCGTAATGGCTCATCTGCTTTGGGAAAATCGAAATATGTTCGAGAATCCCAGCCTTATCGTCATTTGATAGTGCATGTAGCCTATTGAAATATTTCTCTCGATCATTTTTAGGAGTGGTCACTCCACCTTTTAATTTACCATACGTTTAAGAATTTGTAATCGTCACTGGGTGACGCAGAATATGTCAAGCAATGGTTTTTGACACGCTTCCTTTGAGCGGACTTTCTATTTTAAAGTGGCTTGTTCCCGTAAAATATAGTCTGTCTTACCGTACCTTTCTTTCGCCTGCCTGACACGTCTGTTTCAATGAATTTTTTTAACAAGTAAATGGACTGCTCGTCTTACGTCAAGGCATAATATTCTTCGTACAGCTTTAACTTAATTTCCACGTTTATGTCCTCCCATCCTTCTTTTAAGCAAACTCCTACGTTATACGCGCGACCCTGAATCATGCAAACAACCAATATTACCACGGTACCAAATATTCAAGCGGATTACTATATCACACACCTACTTTCAATAATACAGCAGTGCTTAGATCGTGTATTATATTTCTTTCGTCAATGATAAGTACAGAACTCCAGTTAATTTTATTTGTGTTACGTATTTTCACAGTGTTTTTTCAGAAGAGGCACATATCGTGTGTCGTTAGAGCCATGTACTCTAGAGAGCACAATATGCCGCAGGACCCATACGCTCTCTATAGACATACACCATTTTACAAACACCCATATTGCAATATTCCACTCTCCAATGTTAGTGGCTATTTCGCAGAAACTAACTTTCCTTTTCGTGAGTTATGTTGGTTCCAGCAACAGTGAGTCTTTTCCTCTTGATATGCTGCCAATTGACGTTAACTTTCCTTTCCTACAATTATTGGCACGTTTCAAACCACCTGCGGTAATCGTCAACTTGCTGTCCTTTCTGCACTCCGCCATTCTTGTAACATATAGCACTGTTCACGCAGATTTACGAACACCGCGTATCTCTTTACTGTTTAGTGCTGTCCTTGGACGGTAATCAGGTCAGTATTACAACAGGCGACATTCTCAAACTAACAGTTTTTGTACTGTAATTGAGTACATGAACTAAAAAAAATCTTATTCAATTTAGAAGTGCTTCATTATAGTATACATTTTAATAATAGCTCATAAGGCAAACTAACAAATGTAATTATAAATTAAAAGAACATAAAGTGTCAGTTAAAGTGAAGCAAATTAATTTTCAGCCATTAATTTGTGAAAGCCACACAGCGGAAATTGTTTGATGGAGTAATAAAGAAACCAGTCAATAAAACAATGAAAACGTCAAATGCTACGAAATAAGATTAAAGTAATTAGCCTGTTTGCCAAAAGTTCACAGATAACTCAGATTTCACAATCAAAAGTGTCATTCAGAGTATTGAGTCTCAGCTTTTGGTTCTTCTTCAGCAAGAAGCTTTATTCTTCTTGCGGTCACTGCAATTATAGTTTTAAATTTAGCAATGTGCTAGGACATCTTCATTCGCACTTTGTCTTCACGAAGAAGACCTTTGATGGTATTCAAGCAGAAACAATGCTGTAGCGATCCGGTGGTTACTTGGGTCACTGCGGTGCAGAGATGGTAGGGGCTTGTTGTGGAGGTGGAAGTGCCACACAGGGGCGACTAGGAAAGGTCCAATGCAAGATGCGACACATTTCATTCGTCTTAGGATTACAACGTTGGAGTGCTGTGGTGCCCCCGGATACGCTCTCCGCAGGCGCGTCATCCATGGGTGTTGTCGATGACGTCAGAAAGCTGCACCAATGTGAGAGTCAATTGACGTCCATTTCCTGCTTTGCTGACACTAACACGTGACTGACTTAGTACTACGCAGCCCTGAGTGAGAAGTGACAGCGACGTGTACGTCTGCTGAATTCCCGTAAACGCCCACGGGTACTTGGTTAGGAGCTCGCCATGGTGTGCAGGGGTGGCGGCAGTACCGCCCTGGCAGCTTGGTGTGGCCTCTGAGGGATGGCTCCCTGCTGTTTCGCTGAAATCGTCTGTTGTGGATTTAGAATTGTGAGTGCTCTGTTGGAGCTGGCTGCCCAGACTGGCGTCAGCTGGTGACAGATCCATGGTGTACTGAACCAACGTGGACCTGATGTCACGGAGGGTACTGACAGACAATGCATAACCGCGCTAGCATTAGAGGGTTTGTATAGTGATTATTTGCACACTTGCACAGCATTGGCACCAATGATGTCTGTCTCTACGGATCGGAGGAAATCCTCTCAGGCTTCCGGCCGCTATGTGATTTGGTGAAGACTGCCAGTCTCGCTAGCGGGATGAAAGCAGAGCTCACCATCTGCAGCATCGTCGACAGGACTGGCTGCGGGCCATTGGTACAGAGCTGAGTGGAGGGTCTAAATCAGAGGCTGAGACGGTTCTGCGACCGTGTGGGCTGCAGATTCCTCGACTTGCGCCACAGGGTGGTAGGGTTTCGGGTTCCGCTGGATAGTCCACTACATGCAGCAAGCGGCTACACGGGTAGCAGGGGTTCTGTGGCGTGGTCTGGACAGTTTTTTAGGTTATATGGCCTCGAGCAAGTACCGGAAGGGCAACAGCCTCAAAAGGTGCGGGGCAACGTCAGGATATGCGGGGACCAAGCAGCAATCGGTATTGAAATTGTAAACTGTCGAAGTTGCGTTGGTAAAGTACCGGAACTTCAAGCGATGATAAAAAGCGCCGAAGCTGAAATCGTTATAGGTACAGAAAGCTGGCTGAAGCCAGAGATAAAATCTGCCGAACTTTTTACAAAGGCACCGACGGTGTTTAGAAAGGCTAGATTACATGCAACCGGTGGTGGCGTGTTTGTCGCTGTTAGTAGTAGTTTATTCTGTTGTGAAGTAGAAGTGAATAGTTCCTGTGAATTATTATGGGTGGAGGTTACACTCAACAACCGAGCTAGGTTAATAATTCGTTCCTTTTATGGACCTCCCGACTCAGCACCATTAGTGGCAGAACAACTGAGAGAAAATCTGGAAAACATTTCTCATAAATTTTCTCAGCATGTTATAGGCTTAGGTGGTGATTTCAATTTACCAAATATAGACTGGGACACTCAGATGTTTAGGATGCGTGCTAGGGACAGAGCATCGAGTGACATTATACTGAGTGCACTATACCCGAACTTGTCGACTCTGTAGGTGCAGAACAGGGAATCAGTGATCATAAGGCCGTTGCAGCATCCCTGAATATGGAAGTCAATAGGAATATAAAAAAAGGGAGGAAGGTTTATCTGTTTAGCAAGAGTAATAGAAGGCAGATTTCAGACTACCTAACAGATCAAAACGAAAATTTCTGTTCCGACACTGACAATGTTGAGTGTTTATGGAAAAATTTCAAGGCAATCTTAAAATGCGTTTTAGACAGGTACGTGCCGAGTAAAACTGTGAGGGACGGGAGAAACCCACCGTGGTTCAACAACAAAGTTAGGAAACTACTGCGAAAGCAAAGAGAGCTTCACTCCAAGTTTAAACACAGCCAAAACCAGACAAACAGAAACTACATGATATCAAAGTTAGTGTAAGGAGGGCTATGCGGGTAGCATTCAGTGAATTCGAAAGTAAAATTCTATTTACCGACTTGACAGAAAATCCTAGGATGTTCTGGTCTTACGTTAAATCAGTAAGTGGCTCGAAACAGCATATCCAGACACTCTGGGATGATGATGGCATTGAAACAGAGGATGACTCGCTAAAACTGAAATACTGAACACTTTTTTCCAAAGCTGTTTCACAGAGGAAGTCCGCACTGCTGTTCCTTCTCTAAATCATCGCACAAACGAAAAAGTGGCTGACATCGAAATAAGTGTCCAAGGAATAGAAAAGCAACAGGAATCACTCAACAGAGGAAAGTCCACTGGACCTGACGGGATATCAATTCGATTCTACACAGAGTACGCGAAAGAACTTGCCCCCTTCTAACAGCCGTGTACCGCAAGTCTCTAGAGGAACGGAAGGTTCCAAATGATTGGAAAAGAGCACAGGTAGTCCCAGTCTTCAAGAAGTGTCGTCGAGCTGATGCGCAAACCTACATCTCTGACATCGATCTGTTGTAGAATTTTAGAACATGTTTTTTGCTCGCGTATCATGTCATTTCTGGAAACCCAGAATCTACTTTGTACGAATCAACATGGATTCCGGAAACAGCGGCCGTGTGAGACCCAATTCGCTTTATTTGTTCATGAGACCAAGAAATTATTAGATACAGGCTCCCAGGTAGATGCCATTTTCCTTGACTATCGGAAGGCGTTCGATAATGTACCGCACTGACGCCTGATAAACAAATTAAGAGCCTACGGAATATCAGACCAGCTGTGGGGCTGGATTGAAAAGTTTTTAGCAAACAGAACACAGCATGTTGTTCTCAATGGAGAGACGTCTACAGACGTTAAAGTATCCTCTGGCGTACCACAGGGGTGTGTTATGGGAGCATTGCTTTTCACAATATATATAAATGACCTAGTAGATAGTGTCGGAAGTTCCATGCGGCTTTTCGCGGATGATTCAGTAGTGTACAGAGAAGTAATAGCATTAGAAAATTGTAGCGAAGTGCAGGAAGATGTGCAGCGGATAGGCACTTGGTGCAGGGAGCGCAACTGACCTTTAACATACACAAATGTAATGTATTGTGAATACGTAGAAAGAAGGATCCTCTATTGTATGATTATGTGATAGCGGAACAAACACTGGTAGCAATTACTTCTGTAAAATATCTTTGAGTATGCGTGCGGAACTATTCGAAGTGGAATGATCATATAAAATTAATTGTTGGTAAGGCGGGTACTAGGTTGAGATTCATTGGGAGATTCTTTAGAAAATGTAGTCCATCAACAAAGGAGGTGGCTTACAAAACACTCGTTCGACCTTTACTTGAGTATTGCTCATCACTGTGTGATCCGTATCAGGTCGGGTTGACGGAGGAGGTAGAAAAGATCCAAAGAAGAGCGGCGCGTTTCGTCACAGGGTTATTTGGTAAGCGTGATAGCGTTACGGAGATGTTTAGCAAACTCAAGTGGCAGACTCTGCCAGAGAGGCGCTCTGCATCGCGGTGTAGCTTACTGTCCAGGTTTCGAGAGGTTGCGTTTCTGGATGAGGTATCGAACATATTGCTTCCCCCTACTTATACCTCCCGAGGAGATCACGAATGTAATATTAGAGAGATTCGAGCGCGCACGGAGGCTTTCCGGCAGTCGTTCTTTCCGCGAACCATACGCGACTGGAACAGGAAAGGGAGGTAATGACAGTGGCACGTCAAGTGCTCTCCACCAGACACCGTTGGGTGGCTTGCGGAGTATAAATGTAGATGTAGTTTGACCATCCAGGTACTGACTAAGCAAGTGCAACAGGCAAGGAATTCCATCATACAAGCTGCTATCCGGCACCTGTACAACACTATGCTCGACCTGTTCCAGTAAGTCTTTGAGTCGGTTGAAGAATCACATGAGTCACTTACTCATTCCATCATGTCCCACACGTGCACAATTGGAGACAAATCTAGAGATCGTGATGACCAGGGAAGTTCCTGCGCGTCTTGCAGAGCACGTGGAGTTTCATGGACAGTGTGTGGGTGAGCATTATGCTGCTGGAGCAACACATCACCCTCCTGATGCAAGAACGGCAAAAGAACTTATCTAACAACGTTCAGTACATATGTAGTGCTGATTAGCGTCCTCTCCAGAAGTACCACAGGTGAACTAGAGTTGCTGAAAACCACCACACGCCATTCCACCTTACAAGTGATCCTCTGACGACACTAGTCGGGCTGTGCACATCAGTGTTGTGGCGTGAGTGGAAGATGGGCTAGAGGTCTGGGTGGCCTAGTCCCATCGCTAATAACCAGTTCGTAACAGTTCATGTTGACACGCCTGGACTCACAAACCCTCTTTTCTGTGCTGTGGTAGCTGTACGATCTACCACTGGTGCCCTTACAGTACAATGGTTGTGGTGGGTGTCTGTGTTGCGTGGACGTCCAGAACCTCGTCCACAGGTGTGAGAATGTTCATGTGACCACTGATACAAGCATCGTTGCACAACTGGCGCAATGCGTCCAATTCGTGTGACGATTCTCCGAAAGAACCATCCCGCCACTCGGAAGGTCACAATTTGACCCCTATCAAACACGATCACTTGGCTGTGGGAAGCACCATTGCATCTCTATGGCATGGTTGCCTGCTTGTTTCACACGTCTGCACCAAACTGAGCTTTCTGGCTCTGAGCGTTCCCTATTAAAATGTAGACGCAGATGGGGCTCTTGTAGCTATGCAACTACGCTATCTGTTGGACGATGTTGAAACCATAATCAGTACCACTGCTATCCCGTAGGTGGCATAAGCCGTCACTGGATCAAAATCGACGCCGCCTTTCCAGGTGTACCCATTTTTTTCTCCGGCAGTTTGGAAGTTCAGACTGTGCGCTGCAGAATTATGTTGTTAATAGTGTCAGTGTCATGACTGACAGGCTGTGGTACGGGACATAGGGTTGAAACACAAGCATCAGTGAGCATTTCAGTTGTAGACAGTGAACATGGTTTTGCACAAGGTGAGCGGCACTTTACTGGTAAAGCTGCTTATCAAAATAACAGGAAGTTGCTACTTTCCGCGAACACCGACGCATTAAAGGAATACGTTGAGGTCCTTATTACGCACGAGGGTTGAAGAGCGTGATTTGGAAGTTCGAATTAACTGGCGATTCGCGAATTGCTCCTGGGAGAGCTCGGAAGTCAATCGTGCCTCGTATGGCAGAAGAAGTTTCTGTTGCCATAGTTGAAGATTCTGGATTCAATATAGTCCAATGATAATGGAAAAATGATCGGAAAAAACGTTATGAATGTATGGGAATTAAATTTTAAATAGAGTTTCTTTTTCAAGAAATTCGATCCATTATGCAGATGATGACAAAAATTATCCGCTAAGTTAAAAAAAACTGGTTTTTCTTAATGAAGTAATAAACTATAGCTCCGATCTAAAAATTTGAAATGAGAAAGATTTAGGGCTAAAAAAAATATTTGGATTGGTTTCTTGTAAGTATCGATTGCTTTGCTACCCGATGAGATACATAGAAAGAAAACGTTAAAAATCTGGTTCCCTATAACTCGTTAACATTTAACGTTCACGTTCCCATACTTCCTATTAGCTTTAAGTATAGCCCGCGGTAAGTAAAAATGCGTTTGTTTGAAAATTGATAAATATTACTTATTTTTTGGGACCTATGCACCTGATCTGTGAAGGTACTTGTTTTCCTTTATTCGTGAAAAAAAAAAAATCTGCGGTTCCTTTCTTTAAAAATTGATTTCGTAAAATAAAAAAGGAGTTAGTTAAAACAGCACTCCCAACAAACGTGAAAGTTTTTCGAAGTCATTTTTAATCCATCCATCCATACATACATATAATAAATAGCAAGTATGGGAACGCGAATTTTAAGGATTTCATAGAACTCGATTTTAAGGGCGTTTTCGATATATCTCATACTGTAAGAGAGCAGTCGATACTTACAAAAAATGAATCGATAGATCCTTTGAAGTTCGGAGCTATAAGTTTTTACTTATTTAAGAGAAACAGTTTTTGCAACTTGTGGAATTTATTTGGCATTGTTCTCCATCTTGGATCGAGTATCTTGAAAGACTGTGTTTAAAATTTAACTTCCTATATGCTCATATTTTTTAATGTAATAATTTTTGCAAATTTAATATCAGGCCGTCACAGAATGCTGGCACTAATAAGTGATCTTCAAACAGTGCCACGACAGCTGAACATTTCATGCATGATCCACCGTTCAAAAAGTGCTGGGGACAAATTGTGAAATGGTATCTCTAATGCAGTTCCATGTTGTATTGGGTGCAGATGGACGTCATATGGAGCAATCTTTGTAACGTGAATCGTAAATATTGTATGCTTATTACTGAACATCTGAACATAAGCACCTACTTGTCTGCCGACCGACCGACTCACCAATTTCGTGGTAGATACAATAGTCACGATCGACTACACTCAGCGATTACAGAACCACCCTGTTTGTATGATTTGTTTATTTAACTTCATTGAGTTTATCTTCTACGAGATCCTGCTCAGTTTTACACAGAAACAAAAACAGCGGTTTCTCTTGGGTGTTTTAGAGATAACAAGGCCAAAAAAACGCCGAGATTAAGTTGTGGGCAAAGAAGTACTTGATGCTAAGAAAGAAATTCACTCACGTTCTGTTAGTTAAACACCCGGGAGCCGATGATATTCTAAGAATGGACAAATCATACGTTTCGGAACTGCTGAACATCATCAACCCACGTTTAACGAAAAAGAATACAGCCATGAGAGACGCGGTAAGCACTGAGGAGTGGCTATTACCTACATTACGATTTCTAGCTACTGGCAGAAGTTAAGAGGACTCAAATTCAGTGCTGCTGTATTCTCGCAATTGTTAACGAGAATGATTCCTGAAGCGTGGAACTTGATTTATAGCTATCTCCAGAAATGCGTCGTGGTAAAGCAAAATAAATAAAACAAAATACTTTCATGTAAACGTTATTAATTTATTTATGTACGCAATGTAAAAGATGTCCTGTAGCTTTAAGAAACGCTCAAAATTCGAAGAAGAAAGACTTTACATGGTGGTGGCGCACATCAGCTAATAAATACAATAACAGATACTTAAGAAACAAACCATTTCTCAACTGTAAAAGTGTCCCACACATTGCTCTTCATAGCAGAGGACTTGGATATAGGTTGACTTTTTTAGTACTTGTCACAATGAAGCTAGCATATCTTATGAATTAACGCCCTCTTAATGTCGATAATTGATTCTTAGAATTCTTTTCCGGTAGTATCGGAAAGAAAACTTACAAGCAGAAGTCGAAAATGTCCACGGACTTTTATTCTCACAGTGGCACTCGAAACCACTACATATTCGTTAAAAATTGAAAAAAGTTTCCTTTCTTGCATCCATATTGCTGTACTACTCGCACGACGTCTCACACAAACATCTGCAGCCTTTAAATTTCTTCGTAAACCCTGTCCTTGAAGTTTCGTCCACCTCTCACCCTGTCATGTCTCTTGGACCATCATTTAATCCCGACCGCACTAAGAAAAGACGAACTTTTGTCGGGCGATTGGTGCGATGGCGCTATACACGGCACAATTTGTAGGGCTTAGAGGGGTGAGTTACGGGAAGGTGGATCGGCTGTCGGTGGTCGTATCCGCCCGATATCCGTACAAAGATAGTTCGTCGGCTAGGTGGTTAAAACGCCTTCACACATCCGATCTGTCCGTAGTCGGTTGGTACATGTATAGGGCTCTTAATCTGTCCCTTGCGCAGAAACGCAATGTCGTTCTGAGTGTTGGGCGAGTCCGCAAGTGCAGGGAGAGTTCTTCAAAATCAGGCAAAAGTATGCTTCCTATGGTCTCCGTAGCTATTAGCTGCTCTAATAGCACAATAAAGAGGAACAAGAATTCGGGGGAAACCATGGCTATATGGAAGCTTTCAGTAGAGACGTAGGAGAAGAAGGAAACTATTTATATTTAGGTAAAAGATTAATAAGTTGTCAAGGGAGTGTCACACAATTTCCACGTAACACATGTTTCTCACTTTACATTGCTGGTGTTCAAATGGTTCTAAGCACTATGGGACTTAACATCTGAGGTCATCAGTCCCCTAGACTTAGAACTACTTAAACCTAACTAACCGAAGGACATCACACACATCCATGCCCGAGGCAGGATTCGAACCTGCGACCGTAGCACATTGCTAGTGTCATAGTTAGCAACACTCACCGGTAAAGTTTTTACCTGTTTTTTTGTTTCATGAGTTATTCTTCTGGCGGAACCTGTTTGGCTTTGTATTACTTTGTTGGTCCTTTGTCTATGCGACTATTTCTCTCTTTGTACTCTAGTGAGAAACTGTTGACTTTGAAAGATTATGCTTATCGAATTATTGGTCGTACTGATAGAATCTGTTAATATTCTAGCGTGCAGACTTTCTAATTTTAGCGCTATTGTGCGAAATACATGTCTTTGCGTAAGCTTCAGCTGTCGAACTGCAACTTACCTACAGCACTATGGTTGGCCTCACTGCACTTGCCGCGCATCTGCACGGGGATAGGTCTAGTTACAATCTTGAGCACTAGCCATCTGAAAATCTTCTCACTTTTATCGTAAGCTAGATGAAGAATGACAGACTTATGGCTTGTATAGACAATGCCACAGGATAAACAGTTTGTCATCAGAAACATAACGTATGTTTTATGTAGGGCTCTATTCTGTTATTTCGAGAACATTTGTCTACTAGTAATAATTTATGGCAACATTTAAAATGGATGTTAACACTGCAATGACTCGGGGCATTTCTCCCCATTTTAATATTAGCTACAGATATTAATCAGTTTTATAAAATGATTTTTACGTTTAATTTCATGAATATTAAGAACGACTCAAAATGTATAAAACTTTTAAATAGCAATGACACATTCACAACAGCACGTAAGAGGCACAATTTATGAACATTCAGAAAAACGAATGACTGATTGCATTATTAGGCATAATTTACAAAATATTCTAGGCATAATTTACAAAATATTCTATGTTTCTTTAAGCACAGACATAGAGGTTCAAGTTGATAAAGCCATCTGCTAAATATCAAGTTTATTGGGATAAGTTCTTAAGAGTAGAATATTTTCTAGTATATATGCGCTACCATAAAATTTGTCACTAGCAAGATCTCTAAAGCAATTACCGAATTAAAAAGATATTTTTCACATGTTTCTTAAAAGTGTACAACGATCGTTTTGCTGGAGACCTTTCAGAGGAGCTTTGTTGTAACTGCACCCGGCGGCAAGGCGAGGGCTATGGGCACAACCCTCAGGGAAAGGAAAAATATGGTGTAGCAAGGTGTTTTTCTTCCAAGGGAATGACTGGAAAGTTAGTATTACTCAGGTTTTTAGCAGAGTCGGAACTGGAACTGTTTCATTGTTGCTTTCAAGTCGCCGTTCGGCCTCCAAAATATTAAAAACACTCAGTACTCCCAGGTCAAGCTCTTCCGCCCCCCCCCCCCCCCCCAATCTCTTCCTCCGTCCGCGAACTATTGGCTGGGCGCCCTTGCCTAATCTGTTGCTTAGCTAATAATCAAATCTGTGTGTGAATGACCAAGCTGGTTCACGGAGGGATGACTGAGCTATTAATGACTTCCAGTTTATCAGGTTGAGAGATACAGCTCTTCTCACCTATTAATTAGAAAGTGGAATGCCAGAATGTTTCATTAATTACCTGACTACATCAATTCTATGGGAAGGAATCAGATTACGTTTACAACTAGCCTGTTATTACCGTATCTTTGTTTGTAGCTAGTTTAATGATTAATTTGAGAGTCTTCTCGCCGCAAGCCCAGAAACATTATCAAGGTGAATATTCTCCTTGAACGTGGTTTCCGGTGTAGCCTGTTGATGGCGATGTTGCCATTGGAGAGAATGATTTACTTAACAGAGGAGCTTTTAAATTCAGTTTGCAGTATTATAGACGTATAAAATGTAGCACGAACAACCGGTATATCCAGTGGTCGTAGTGGATTATGTAAAACAGTTCACATTCGAGCGCCATGCGCGATCATTTACGCAATCTTGCTATGCTGCTTAAGAAGTCTCTTTAATTTTCTCTGTCCTTTACTGCATTGGAGCACAAGGAGGCTGCGTATTAAGCTCAAACTTATGAGGAGAATCTGCGTCTAATTTCCTCCGAACACAGCTTGAACGCAACCTCTAATCCTTTCAAATTTTGTAGCGTGTAATTTACGAAAATTACACGGATACAAATTAACTTTACTACACAGCTTATAATGCTTACTTGAGCTGCGGACGTCAAACGTTTTTGTCCACTGTTATTATGGGATGTCACCTAGGGTCGCATTTGTACCGATCATCGTTAACTCGTAATTCATTGAAGACATAAAGTCTGTAAATGAGCCCGCGATCATTTTTTGGCACTTTATTTTTACAAGTCCGTCTTAATCACACAGATTTCTTACACTTTATCACCGGTTTTGGCATACTGCCATCTTCACATCTGTTACACAATACTTACATTTGTAACAGATCTGAAGATGGTAGTATGCCGAAACCGGTAACAAAGTTTAAGAAATCTGTGTGATCAAGACGGTCTTGTAAAAATGAAGTTAACTGGTAACATACATAAATTAATTTTAGCCCCCAGTAGACAAGCTTAGTGGCGTAACTAATGTTTTTAAGGGCTCCTCCTCTACAGATAAATTTATGATGGCCTTGGTTAGTAATAAACCTTCCAAGAAGAAACATGAAAACATTAAACTTCCGCACACCATAATTCAAATTAAAAGTGGAATAAACTCGCCAACTGGTGCTCTCTTTGTACAGCAAACAACGTCTAATGTTTTGTGAAATGAGGATACATATTAAAGCAAGCACATATTTCCAGTTCTGCCACGTTTAGCACTCAACAAGGTTTCGACATCGTCATCCAAATTAAGAGAATTACATGTTACATGTTCAATGCTTAGAACTGCTAAAGCATTTAATTTAGATTCGGGCAGCGTGTTTCTATGAAAAGTTCTATTAGTTTCAGTCTAGAATATGATCGTTCTGCCATAGCAAAAGTAACTGGTAGAGTTAAGTACAGCTGAAGACCTCTGTAGACATAGGGGAGACTACTTACAAGAAAAGTATTTCCAACAAAGAAAAATTTTGCATAATATTTGACAAAAATTAAATTTTTTTCCAACTTATTTCGACGTAAGTGTCTTTAGGTTAATCAGTTCACGTGAAAGATTTATGGTAAAATATGATTCGTAATTTATAAGGACGTTGTCTGATCTTTTCTGAATACCTTCATTTTCTAAATTAAAAAATATGAATACGATGTAAGAAAGAAAACTACTCATTGACATTATCTAGGCTGGTAGAACGTTTGTTTGGTTGTTGAATTAAAATACAAACATAAGCGTTGGAAACTGTCACTTGAAAAGACTTTAGTTTGTTCACAGTTCTGTGATTCACAGAATCCTCACAAATAAAATTTTCTCGTTATGGGTATGTTTTGAGGTCAACTTAGGATCAGTTTTCAAAACTTTTGCTAGCATCTTCACTACTTCTACTGAAACCTCTAGATAGTTTCTTAGGGTGACAAGATTGTTCCATACATTTTGAAGGCACTGAGGGGAATTCTCTGTATCAGCAACTGTAGTTTGGGAACTAGGTTAATATTTTCCAAACTCTTACTTTGAAATACGAGAGGTATGATAAAATCAGTTTCTATATACTTTACCTATTTAGAAGCTTCTTCCCACTGTATATTATATTTTTTTAAATGGTACTATATAGAGAATGCAAAATTTGTATGAAGATCTCATTCATTGGTAACAACGAATCAAATCTAGAATATTGTTTAGCTGAGCACAGTTGCTTCAGAGTCTTTCTAAAACGTCTGTCAGTTGCAACAGTTTCATGTATTTGCTACCATCGAACCACAGAAGAACTAAATAAAACATAAATGCATTGTACTTTCTGATAAAACTGTTGCTGTTCCACTATATTCATGGTTGGTTAATTTGGAGGAAGTGGCCCACTACATTCGTGATGGACTCATTTAGTGACAAATTAAAATTATTATGTTAAACAATAAATCAGCATTTTGAACACATGCTTTCATTCTTGAGTGCAAACCTATTTGCCGCACTCAGACGCAGTATCATGAGATCCTTGATCTCCGCACTTATTTAGTTGTATGTTCATCTTCTCTAAATGGATCAATATTTATTCTTAAAGCTCTTAGCATCATTGCCTTTTACCTCACGGAATCCTAAAAACGAATTCTTTATTTCCAACTCCTTTCTGTCTGGCTTGCTTAAATCTAAGTGCAAATATCTTACAACTCTGAACTGGATTATTGATTTATCGCAGGTCATGCCTAAAATAATAGTGTTTAATTTCACGTCAGTTATCAGTTATATAATCTCGCTTTGAATTTGTGGGCTCAAATGTATTTTTTTTTTTTTCATTTAAAAGATGTTCCTTCAGAAGAGGATCATATCAGAAGAGGAGCCCATTATATTTAAGAAATTCCCACTCTGTTTCCCATGGAAAGCCATGCGACACAGAGTTGGTAACCTTCTTACATCCAGTATTCTAGAAATTAGAGTTTTCATTTGGTCAAGCCCTTCATCGAAAAGAGTGTTATCAGTTTTACCATATTTCCACATGCTATCAGTAATACACACATTTAAATGTGTAGCTCAAGATCCATGTATATTTATTTTCTTGCTTAAAGCTTATCATTAATTTGTTCATCACTCCATTCATCATCTCCATCTACAAATACTCAGCACGTTACTCAATATATTGCATTTAAAGTAGTGGAATAGCATAGCCAAAATCGTTTAATTTTCTATATATTTTAGTGTAATTATAATAATAATCGCCACTTAACGATATTTTAGATTAAGTGTGTCTAGAGAAAGGACCCTGAGGCTTCCAGAGCCGGCTATTTACAGTTTTAGTTTAGTTTCTTCATTAATTTTGCCTTGGAATAATTCTCGATCAGTGCTAAAATCTGCATTTTTGTTATTTTCTTGAAACAAAGAAGAACAATCCGTTGGCAGTTAATTGACATCTAGTGCTCGTGGGCTATTTCCAAATTGTGCGTCACCCAAATTTAGACCAGATTCATTTTCACATCTGGTATTGTGTCCTCTATGAACTTGCAAACTGTCAGAATCTTCTCTTGTTCCATTTTTGCGACTGCACTGACTTACACTTTCAACTTTTAACTCATGAGAATATTACCCAGTTTTCCTTTTGTTGCTAAATTTATAATGTTTCTGCTCAAGATGTCTTGTTGAGAGCTGGAAGATTGTAACTATTTTCATTGTCTGCTTAACTTCTTGGTCTTAGCAGGTTTTTAATTTTCTTCTTTGAGCTCCACTTAAAAATTACTCCTTTCTAGTTGTTGTGGCATAAATTTAATGCAAATGTTTAAGAGCAGCCCGTAAAAGAAAAACGAGCAATACATTTCACTTTAATTCATGCGCAGCTTATATGAAGAGAAAATAAATGGTATTACACAATAATTGATGGTAATGTTTGAGTCAGATTCTATTAGCAGTTCACTTGCACTGAAACACTGCACCTATCACAAATATACAAAGAAACTTAAGCCATTGTTTTTAGGAGAGCCTATTGTTGCCAGCAACAACTGAAGAAGACACAACGGAGGAGGTAGCGCATTCCAGAGCTTTAGCTGGCATACCGCCCACTGTTCGTGTATGAAAGTCGATTGCACACAGAGTAAGGTGAGCGGTAGACTCGTAGCTGGCAGGGCATGGGTGGGGAGAGCGGTTGTGATGAGGGTTGCGGTGAGGAGCTGTAAGGGAAATGTGGATAGCTGGTGGAGAGGTGCCGTTCTAAGCTGAAGCCTGCGCTCACATTTTTGTAAAGGTTAAGTGGAGCCCCTCTGCACCACACTTGTGTGGTGACCATTCAAAAAGATATTCTTTGGTTAACATATAAAAAAGCAGTGATTTATTTTCACCTGCCTTCTTAACCACCTTAACTCTAAAAAAAAAAATGGTTCAAATGGCTCTGAGCACTATGGGATTTAACTTCTGAGGTGATCAGTCCCCTAGAACTTAGAACTACTTAAACCTAACTAATCTAAGGACATCACACACATCCATGCCAGAGGCAGGATGCGAACCTGCAACCGTAGCCGTCGCGCGGTTCAAGACTGTAGCGCCTAGAACCGCTCGGCCACTTTGGCCGACTAACTCTCAGAGAAGTGTCATGAGTGGTGAATTTTGAATAAACCTTGCGTTTCTCTTGTTGTCATGTTAAAAATTGCTTCTTTTTCCAGAAAACAGCGGAGGTTACACAGTGTCATCTCACCAACATGTTGTGCAGATGCAGTTGCGAGAGAATTTAGATACAGTGGTTTATGATTAAGTTTATTATGTGAGGAATTGAAAAAAGGAAGGTGATTAGTTTACGAAACATCATACCCACAGTACAAAAATAAACGTGTAATGTCTTCATTTATGTTGTTCAAAAACCCAAGACATTTCTCATCACAAGCTATCGAAGTCTCTTAAAAATTACGTTCTTTCAACCAAAAAAATCTGTAGTTAATGAAATAACATTGTAGATAATGACGTTCTGCATAATAACCATATGGAAAAATATTCTTCTCTTTGTGTGCTACCATTTGTCAAAATCTCATGCCGATATGTGTAATCATTTACGAAATATGAGGAATTCTTGCACGACCTCAGATGATTAATGTTCCAAAACAGGTCATGTACAATATATGGATTAAGCTATTGTTCTGCAGTTTCTTCATTTTTCAAAATTTTTAAAATAAGAGAAATGTTATGGATATTTCATTCTGGCTTTATCGATGGTGCACACGATAGAAAAAGAATGAAATATCTCAGATCAGTTTTCTTGAGACTGCTGACAAATAGATACCTCGACCCAAGTCAAAAGAAAAATTCAGTATGTTAGCTGAATTTCATATGCAGCGACATATTACGTAATATGCACAAACCGCAAAAAATGAGTGAGTGTGGGTGAATGGAAGATGACTTAGACAAAATTTCTAGCTGGTGTGAATGTAGAAAATGTAGGTTAATGTAGATGAATAGGAAAAACTATTCCATAATGTTTGAGTACAGTATTAGTAAAGTGCTGTTTGACACAGTCATGTCAGTTAAATACCAGGGCATAAAGCCGCAAAACAGTATGAACTGGAACGACCATGAGGGAAATGTAAAGGAGACTATATACAGAACACTAGTGAGACCTACCTGTCAGTACTGCTCGAGTGTTTGGCATCCCCACCAGGTCAGACTGAAGGAAGACATCAAAGCATTTCAGGGGTGGATTACTACGTTTACTGTTGGTAGGTTCGATCAACATACATATATTATGGAGATGCTTTGGAAACTCAGATGGGAGTCCCTGGTAGGTAGGTGGCATTCTTTTCAAGGAACGCTATTGGGAAAATTTAGAGAACCGGCATTTGAAATTGACTGTGAAACGATTCCTCTGTCACCAACATATATTTTGCGTAAGGATGACAGAGGTAAGAGAAATTATGGCTTGTATGGAGGCCTATAAACAGTCGCTTTTTTCTGCCTCTATTTTCAAGTGAGCAGGAAAGAAGAAGACTAGTACTGGTACGAGGTATCTTGGGCATGAATCATATGGTGACTTACGGAGTATGTGTGTAGATATAGATAATGTAAATTAATGTGTATTGCTATATGTGACAGTAGTACCACATTTTATTATCAGAACACTTAGAGAAGACGTGGGAAATATGCTAAACCGACTGCATACACTGAGCTTACTGTTGTTTCCTACCAACGCCACTGCCCACATCATGGCAGTATGTGAACAAGTGTACTTCTCTACTGCAACTGAACAATTTAGTTACAACAGTGCTATATATGTAACATATATTCGACATACTTAATGGGGACTGGTTTAAATTGTTTATAGGAGCCAATCCAAAATTAGCTGCATCCCTATATTTGACAGAACTGTGATGAACAATGTTTTGGACTGAAAAAAAAAGTTACTTGTGCTTCAATATTGTTGTTGTTGTGGTCTTCAGTCCTGAAACTGGTTCGATGCAGCTCTCCATGCTACTCTATCCTGTGCAAGCTTCTTCATCTCCCAGTACCTACTGCAACCTACATCCTTCTGAATCTGCTTAGTGTAGTCATCTCTTGGTCTCCCTCTACGATTTTTACCCTCCACGCTGCCCTCCAATACTAAATTGGTGATCCCTTGATGCCTCAGAACATGTCCTACCAACCGATCCCTTCTTCTGGTCAAGTTGTGCCACAAACTTCTCTTCTCTCCAATCCGAGTCAATACTTCCTCATTAGTTATGTGATCTACCCATTTAATCTTCAGCATTCTTCTGTAGCACCACATTTCGAAAGCTTCTATTCTCTTCTTGTCCAAACTATTTATCGTCTATGATTCACTTCCATACATGGCTACACTCCATACAAATACTTTGAGAAATGACTTGCTGACACTTAAATATATACTCGATGTTAACAAACTTCTCTTCTTCAGAAACGCTTTTCTTGACATTGCCAGTCTACATTTTATATCCTCTCTACTTCGACCATCATCAGTTATTTTGCTCCCCAAATAGCAAAACTCCTTTGCTACTTTAAGTATCTCACTTCCTAATTTAATCCCATCAGCATCACCCGACTTAATTCGACTGCATTCCATTATCCTCGTTTTGCTTTTGTTGATGGTCATCTTATATCCTCCTTTCAAGACACTATCCATTCCGTTCAACTGCTCTTCCAAGTCCTTTGCTGTCTCTGACAGAATTACGATGTCATCGGCGAACCTCAAAGTTTTTATTTCTTCTCCATGGACTTTAATACCTACTCCGAATTTTTCTTTTGTTTCCTTCACAGCTTGCTCAATATACAGATTGAATAACATCGGGGATAGACTACAGCCCTGTCTCACTCCCTTCCCCACCACTGCTTCCCTTTCATGTCGCTCGACTCTTGTAACTGCCATCTGGTTTCTATACAAATTGTAAATAGCCTTTCGCTCCCTGTATTTTACCCCTGCCACCTTCAGAATTTGAAAAAAGAGTATTCCAGTCAACATTGTTAAAAGCTTTCTCTAAGTCTACAAATGCTAGAAACGTAGGTTTGCCCTTCCTTAATCTAGCTTCTAAGATAAGTCGTAGGGTCAGTATTGCCTCATGTGTTCCAACATTTCTACGGAATCCAAACTGATCTTCTCCGAGGTCAGCTTCTACTAGTTTTTCCATTCGTCTGTAAAGAACTCGCGTTAGTATTTTGCAGCTGTGACTTATTAAACTGATAGTTCGGTAATTTTCACATCTGTCAACACGTGCTTTCTTTGGGATTGGAATTATTATATTCTTCCTGAAGTCTGAGGGTATTTCGCCTGTCTCATACATCTTGCTCACCAGATGGTAGAGTTTTGTCAGGACTGGCTCTCCCAAGGACGTCAGTAGTTCCAATGGAATGTTGTCTACTCCAGGAGCCTTGTTTCGACTCAGATTTTTCAGTGCTCTGTCAAACTCTTCACGCAGTATCGTATCTCCCATTTCATCTTCATCTACATCCTCTTCCATTTCCATAATATTGTCCTCAAGTACATCGCCCTTGTATAGACCCTCTATATACTCCTTCCACCTTTCTGCTTTCCCTTCTTTGCTTAGAACTGGGTTTCCATCTGAGCTCTTAATATTCATACAAGTGGTCCTCTTTTCTCCAAAGGTCTCTTTAATTTTCCTGTAGGCAGTATCTATCTTACCCCTAGTGAGATAAGCCTCTACATCCTTACATTTGTCGTCTAGCCATCCCTGCTTAGCCATTTTGCACTTCCTGTCGATCTCATTTTTGAGACGTCTGTATTCCCTTTTGCCTGCTTCATTTACTGCATTTTTATATTTTCTCCTTTCATCAATTAAATTCAGTATTTCTTCTGTTACCCAAGGATTTCTACTAGCCCTCGTCTTTTTACCTACTTGATCCTCTGCTGCCTTCACTACTTCATCCCTCAAAGCTACCCATTCTTCTTCTATTGTATTTCTTTCCCCCATTCCTGTCAATTGCTTCCTTATGCTCTCCTTGAAACTCCGTACAACCTCTGGTTCTTTTAGTTTATCCAGGTCCCATCTCCTTAAATTCCCACCTTTTTGCAGTTTCTTCAGTTTTAATCTACAGGTCATAACCAACAGATTGTGGTCAGAGTCCACATCTGCCCCTGGAAATGTCTTACAATTTAAAACCTGGTTCCTAGATCTCTGTCGTACCATTATATAATCTATCTGAAACCTGTCAGTATCTCCAGGCTTCTTCCATGTATGCAGCCTTCTTTTATGATTCTTGAACCAAGTGTTACCTATGATTAAGTTGTGCTCTGTGCAAAATGCTACCAGGCGGCTTCCTCTTTCATTTCTTTGCCCCAGTCCATATTTACCTACTACGTTTCCTTCTCTCCCTTTTCCTACTACCGAATTCCAGTCACCCATGACTATTAAATTTTCGTCACCCTTCACTATCTGAATAATTTCTTTTATTTGATCATACATTTCTTCAATTTCTTCGTCATCTGCAGAGCTAATTGGCATATAAACCTGTACTACTGTAGCAGGTGTGGGCTTCGTATCTATCTTGGCCACAACAATGCGTTCAATATGCTGTTTGTTGTAGCTTACCCGCATTCCTATTTTCCTATTCATTATTAAACCTATTCCTGCATTACCCCTATTTGATTTTGTGTTTATGACCCTGTAGTCACCGGACCAGAAGTCTTGTTCCTCCTGCCACCGAACTTCACTAATTCCCACTATATCTAACTTTAACCTATCCATTTCCCTTTTTAAATTTTCTAACCTACCTGCCCGATTAAGGGATCTGACATTCCACGCTCCGACCCGTAGAACACCAGTTTTCTTTCTCCTGATAACGACATCCTCTTGAGTAGTCCCCGCCCGGAGATCCGAATGGGGGACTATTTTACCTCCGGAATATTTTACCCAAGAGGACGCCATCATCATTTAATCACAGAGTAAAGCTGCATGCCCTCGGGAAAAATTACGGCCTTAGTTTCCCCCTTGCTTTCAACTGTTCGCAGTACCAGCACAGCAAAGCCGTTTTGGTTATTGTTACAATGCCAGATCAGTCCATCATCCAGATTGTTGCCCTTGCAACTACTGAAAAGGCTGCTGCCCCTCTTCAGGAACCACACGTTTGTCTGGCCTCTCAACAGATACCCCTCCGTTGTGGTTGCACCTACGGTACGGCTATCTGTATCGCTGAGACACGCAAGCCTCCCCACCAGCGGCAAGGTCCATGGTTCATGGGGGGGCTTCAATATAACTCTACCGAATCCCTACCTATTCATAGATCTAGGCAGTCCTCCACAGAGTCAAACACTGTCAGTGCACTTCGTAGTATTAAACCATAGTTTAAAAGTATATTTTCTCACCAGTTTGTCCCCATAGGCGTATTGCTACTTATATTTCCTCGAAATAGTTTTCAATGCTGCCTTGCCAATCTTCCCCCAAGATGTCTTTTGCTGCTCCAGTATTGCTGCCTTGTAGGAGTAATGCTAGTTTCGTCATGACACCATCTTTCTCTAATGTTTAAGCAAGCATGTGGGGTGTCATCTCTCTCGTGTATCTATTACTCTCAATTTATGACGCAAATTCAGATTATTTCCGCTGTGTAATGCATTTCTTCTTGTAAGTGTATCTGTAAATCACTATAGCCGATGAACTATAACTGGCAAGTGTGTTAACAGAATCAACTGGTACAGCATCAAGTTGCTGCTGTAAAGCACATATACGTAGTGACATCCCTCTCTCATATCTAGTAATTAATCGAAGTCCTTCAGCATATGCCACAAAATCTGATTACTCCCTCTGTATAACGCCTTTTCAACGAATATCTACAAATCAGAGTAGGCTACAATTTATAATTGTTTTGTAATACAGATAGACATTTTTACACGCAGTATATCATTATAGACCATGAAAGTGATGCTAGCATAGCGTATTGTACAATGCAAGATGCCTCTGGTGCACTATTCCCACATCCACAAGGCACTTGTTAACAGCTGAGACGGAACTATGTCGTGCAGAGTCAAATGTCTTAACAATACCAACATGCGAGGAATAAAAAAAAACTCTTATTGTAAGTGTATTTGTAAATCACTATACGTCGACGAATGATGGTATCGGATATCAGTTCTATGTTTTGACACTAAACTCATGAATTAAGATGGATGTGTTAAGAATATGGTGTAGCCATATCTACCGTATTGAGATTTGAACTAAGTGTGATTAATGTGGGAAAAAAGAATTATTTCAACGACAGTGCTTTATCTTCCACAATTTGTATTAACAATGCATAATAAAATAATAGTTTTCTTTTTTCATCAGAAACGCTCTTACTGTAGCGGAAACAGGTTTCCAGCACGGATCACACAAGGAAAGGCGAGGTACACACTTCACGCAAACAGCAATATGCTAGAGAGAGACTTGATTTTAAAGCTCCTTATGTACCTCAAAGTGACCGGCTTCGATTCTATTTAAGAAACATCTTCAGACTCTAGAACGGTAGGTAGACTCCGTGGAGAAGTTGCGCCGACCCTCGACGCTGGAATAACGGCTCCATTATTTCAGCGTGAAGGGTCGGTGCAAGTTCTCCATGGAGTCTACCTACCGTACTGGAGTCTGAAGATGGTTCTTAATCAGAATCGAAGCCGGCCACTCCAATAAAAATAAAAAGTTGCGATCAAGACTGTTTTAATCTTTAAATTTCATTCTACATTTGCTAGCGGATGTAACCGAGCTGTAAACACCTAGACCAACTGTGCTTGTATTGTGTTTGTGTATGTTGGTTTGTCAGAGGCTCCCACAGTCCAAGTTACGTGCAGGACAGGCTTCGTGGGTAATAACTGATAAATGATAAAATATGCGCAAAATATTGCAAAAATAAGAATACTCGGTTTTATGAGTATGTACTGGCAGCATGGTCACGTACCCGAAGAATGGAATATAGCCATGATATCCTCAATGTATAAGAAAGAAAACAACATGAATGTCAGAGATACATAGGTGTAAACCTTCTGAATTCTTATTAGAAATTATATACGAAAATTTTAACTGAACTAATATCGTTTCTCGCTGAAATTGTATTATCTGATGCCCAACGTGGTTTATGAAAATGCAAATTATGATAAGACTGTATCTTAACCATGACACAACTAATAGCAAAACACAGTGAATTTAATTTACCAATAGTTCTACGACAATGACTATGAAAAGGTATTTGGTAAAGTAAATCGAAACAGTGGGAAATTTTAAGAAGCAAAGGGATCCCATCTCATTTTATAAGAGCTGCACAGGGTGTGTATATGAATAACAAAATACAGATAGCAGGCAGCAGACACAGTATGTCTGAAATAAACCAATGAGTTAGACAAGGTAGTCACTTCTCAACCACTCTTTTTAATATACACTAACGGAAGAAAATCCCAACACCAAGAAGCAGCTGTGCGACATAAACGAAAGTTGGTATGTGTGTTTCTATATGTGAAAGATGATGTCTGTTCAAATTTCGCGCCAGTCGCATAAGAGTAGCCGTAGCAGCACCACTATGATGATGCCAATCAAGTTTGCTTCAAATACACGCTAAGGGTCGTGAGCGATAGTTACCTTTGAGATGATACGTGATGAGTTGCTGTTGGTCAAGAACGCCTTAATGGTGAGAAAGACGCCATTATCATCACCTCACTGAGTTTGAATGATGTCGTAGAGCTACGAGAAGGTGGATGTTCCGTCTGCGACATTGCAGGAAGACTTGGCAGGAATGTATCCACTGTGCATGATTGCTGACAGCAGCGGGCACGAGAATTACAGCTTCAAGAAGACCGGTCTTCGGACGGTCACGTGGCACTAACGAGAGGCAAGACCACCGTGTTTGGCGTGTGGCTCTGGCGCATTGTGCTGCATCTGCAGCAGCAATTTCAGCAACAGTTGGCACCACAATGACAACCAGATGTTACAAATCTTTTATTTCTAGGATAGCTTCGAGCAGATGCGCTGTAGCGTGTATTCCACTGACCTCAGACCACAAGCTTCTGCAACTTTAGTAGTGTCAAGCGACAGTTCATTTGAGGGCAGGGTGCAGGTGTGCTGTGTTTTTTGATGGTGACTGCTTCTGGTTCGGTGCCAGTGATGGCCGACTCTTGGTTAGAAGGAGACCAGCCGAGGGCCTATAACCAATCTGTCTGCATGCTACACGCACTAGAGTTATGGCCTGTGGTGCTATTTCGTGTAAAAGCACGAGCACTCTTGAGGTTGTCCCATGCACCCTGAGTGCAAATTTGTACGTCGAGTTGGTGATTCGATCTGTTGTACTGCCATTCATGAACGGAATTTTAGGGGGTGTTTCCCAACAGGATAATGCTCACCCGTAAAGTGCAGTTGCATTCGCCTGCTCGGTCATCAGATCTGTTTCGAATCGAGCACATACGGAACATCATCAGACGACAACTCTAGCATCAACCACAAACAGCATTAACTGTCCCTGTATTGACCGACCAAGTGCAACAGGCACGAAATTCCATCCCACAAACTGACAGCCGGTATCTGTACAATACACTGGATGCAAGTTTGCATGTTAGCATTCAAAATACTGGCGGTTATACCTGTTATTAACGTACGAGCAATATATTAACTAGACGAATGTATTTCAGAAATTTCATTACTTTACACTAAATTTATTTTTGATGTATCGACCTTTTTCCGTCAGTGTGTATATCGACAATGTAACCAAAACTTGGGTACAGACAATGTTCGTAGACTACTTTTTACCGACGACCAGCTAACTGTTAGTCAGAATGAAAATGACTAACAAGAAGCTGTCTTTAATTTAAGTAAAATAGCCGGAGAATACAATCTGAACGTATCCATTACGAAAACAAAGTCAGTGGCATTTTTATGGCACCATCCCATGCGAGTTACGATTGAAATTAACAAGCAGGTCCCAGAGCAAGTTGATACATGCAAATATTTAGCGTGCAATATTACCTAAAAAGCAAAAAATGAAATAAGAAATAAGTTAGTCGTACTTAGCTATTTCTGTGGACCTTTATGCAGACTATTGAGAAAGAAAGTCCGCAGAGATTAATAAAGTTCTACAACGTTATCGCTATACCAGTGCTACTCTATGAATGAGAAAAGTGGACCTTTAAGAAGAGAAATGAAAAAAATAATAGAAGCACATGAAATGAATTTCCTTAGCTACGTGGTTGGATATACTATGATGAATGAAAAGAGAGATAATGACATCTGAGAGCAACTGGATACGCAGAATGTAATGGACATAATAAAACAATATCATTTAAGATGGACAGAACGTATAGACCGTATGCCAGATGCAAGCACCACTATAGCCATAAAACAACATAAATCAAGACGCAAATGATCTTCAGGAAGTCCAGTGAAGAGATGGCTTGACCAATTTTGAAGGAGTTGGAACGAACCAAAATGCCCAATTTTTGATGTAGACGATGATGATGACGATGATGATGATAATGATTTGGATGCACCCCCGTTACATATGGATTAGTGTCTCCAGTTGGATCCATCATACCGAATACTGTTTGGAGGCGGATCCACCCATAGTAGGTCCGGAATACTGCCTAAAGGTGGCTCCACCAGTGGTAGGTCTGGGATATGGTTTGGATGTAGATCTGTTCCCCATTACATACGATTGGACTCCGGAGGTCGATCCAACATTGTTAGGTCTGCGGTAAGGTGTGAGGGCCACTGCGACAAAACCCCCCACACCCACATAGACAAACACTGCAGTTGTGCTAGGTGTTTACAATTGGATTGCATCTACAAGCAAATGCAGACTGTGTGACCAGAAGTGACTTCATTATCGAGTGACCAGAACTGTCGCAGTGTTGGGTATATGAGAAGGTTTGAAAACAAGTAAAGTCTACCTCCTCGTGATCTTCTTGGTTACCGGACGTTCATGATCACTATGTCTCAAGTTCGTGGTGTTGGAGAAACATCGACAAATTCTTGTATTGATAAACCATTGTGTGTTACGATAAGGAAGTCTTGTAAACTATTGCATGAAGATAATATTTGTATTTCCGTCCGTGGTGGAGGTGTTGATATGAAATGTAAAATAGTTGGTGATATGACTGTATATAATAGTTTGCAATAAATATTATTTATTGATTAAATTATAATAGTCTTTTATTTTAATATACACATGAGAGCAAATAAAGAGCCCTTCCGGGTCAATATGAATGACTCATTCCAAACAACCCATTCTTGAATACTTATTTTATAATTTGTGTGTTTGTGTGCGCTCCTCGCGAAGTTTGAATTGAGTTTGGCTGTGTGCCAGAGGCCGGCGACTCTATTTTTAACGAGTCGCCGGACGCCGATTTTTCAAACGTGACCTGAACACAGATCTCGCCCTTTTCAATCCAACATCGTAACCACATGACCACGACGCCGTAGTTACACAACTACGCTCGATGCTGCACATCTTGAGCTTGGACCCTTCACTGTTTCAATTTTTTTTTCTTTTTTTCACTGTTCAACACACTTTTTTCCGTGCTTGATCTGCGTTCAGTTTTTGATGGGCTATCCCTTGGGCCATATTAGGATTAAATCTGAAGGTGGTGCTATGAGGAGATTCCCTTGTTAGCAGCTAAAGACCAACATTCGGAGGATGCCAGCCTCGCCTTGTAAGTTCTATATTTAGTGTGGACTACCCTAACCTCCTGCATATAACAAGCTGAAGTGCATACTGATGCCAGTTCAAAAGATGAACGTAGGACTACCACCAGTATCCACAGCTTACGAGTATTGTACAAAATAAACGTCCGTTTGCAACAGCTCGGTGTAAGAAAGGACCTCCAGACGTAAGTACTTCCTGTTTGTTCTAGATACCACATGCGACATGCTTTTAAAGCTCTCTATGTCTGTAGTCTACTCTAAAGAACCAAGATGCCGACGCTTCCACTCGGAAGACCGTGACATCATTTCTGATGAAGGTAACTGCAATAAAACTGTAAACACCTAGCTCAACTGCGCTGTTTTCTTGTATGTGTGTATATCGGTTTGTCATGGGAAGAGCCTCCCCACACTGCCCCATACCTATCGCTGCTGGATCCACCTACAGACACTGCCCTGGATGTATCACAGATAGATCCAACCTCAGTCACTGCCCCAGATGTATCGCTGGTGGTTCCATCTTCAGACCCCACCAAAAATGTATCACAGATGGATCCACTTTCAGACATCACCACAGATGTATCGTGAGTGGATTCACCATTGAAAACTATCCTGAGAGCTATGCATGGTGGAGTCACCTTTGAATTATAATCTGGATCTACCTTTACCAGACATTATGCATAGTTGATCCACCTTAAAATTCTATTCTGCACCTGCCTGTCCCAGAAGTAACACGTGGTGGGTCCACATTGGAATTCTAGCTGGACCTACTGTGGACCCTGCGGGGCCCACTATGACAAAGTGATGATGTCACATATCAGTACTTTAAAAGGTGGATGCTATGCATTCTAGAGACATTGTACCATTTCCCAAAGTCAGGAGCAGAAAGCACGTAGGAAGCAATTGATGTGGAAGCAGCGCGAATATGAGCAATCCATCTAAAGCGGAATTTCTTGAAACTAAAATGGACCATCAGCCTAGACTATAGCAATGGCCTTTTATAGTGACTATTATCTTACGGCCGGCCGGAGTGGTCGAGCGGTTTAGGCGCTACAGTCTGGAACCGCGTGACCGCTACGGTTGCAGGTTCGAATCCTGCCTCGGGCATGGATGTGTGTGATATCCTTAGGTTAGTTAAGTTTAAGTAGTTCTAAGTTCTAGAGGACTGATGACCTCTGATGTTAAGTTCCATAGTGCTGAGAGCCATTTGAACCATTTAATACGACTAGAAATCCTTTCCACTATCACGACAAAGATCAACTGCAGAGTAAAGGCCTAGCAGTAAACATAGCGAGCTGAAGGAGACTGCACATGTTGGGCAGAGAAACATTTGTATGAATGTTAAGGGAAGTCACCTAAATACTAACAACTGACAGGTCCACTTGCGTGTGGCAGGTGTGCAGCCACAAATCCCGTCTGCATGTCACCTACGGACTCTAACGCAACAACCCAGACAGACCTGTAATACAGGCCGGTTTATTTCTAAAAAAAATAAGTACAACTATACATGTGCGCACTGTCCACTTCTCTAGTCAGAATATGATATTATGGTCAGTAACTCTTCAACATTGCGTAGGGATGGGGACATAATGAATAATGCTGCGATTAAATCCTAGATCTCACCATACTCTTACAGTAGCTCTGAATTGTGTGCGGTTACGACTGAACTGAGTAGTTGTCGCATCAATGCAAATGACTCGACGTAATATGTGTTGCATATCTGTTTCTTCTTCCCTCACGTATTTCATAAGTTTATATCTCTTCTTTTATTAAAAAGGGATGACATGGAAAGAAGGCCATGATTTTTACACAACGATCCCGTGAAAGGTTTATTGGCTGGATACTGGACGTCAAAATTAGTGATTGCAATAAAGCGTAAGCGTAAGTGTGTGGGACCAGCTGGAAGACCTGTAATATTTTAAGAAAATATTAGCTTTTGTGCCATTGCCTTCTTAACAAAGGGATGCCATGACGGTGTTATTGCAAACTGAAATAATTACAGAATAATCTGAAGACATCGGACTTTCAAATCGCCGTCCTAAACGCTCGAGAAGACGAGTTTCTTAGATATTTTGGCGGTACAATTTGCACTAACATCACTGATAATTTCTGCTGACCAAACCATCTCTTTGTTATTGGCATATGGCGACAGTCCCACAAACAATCTAAAGCCGCAATAAGAAACATGGATAATTATATAATACAGTGGTGATTAATGTTAACTTAATTATTAGAACAACCGATTGAATTATTTTAAAAAAACATTTTACGATATGTCCGTAAATGTTAAAAATTTCAAAATGTCCACCGCACCTGTGATGGAAAATTTCGTGTAGTCGTAACTAGAGGTGAAAAAGAAGTGTGTCTCCTTCGCGGCAGCGAGGGAGATGTAAAACAATCATTCATTTATTTAAACGAAATACGTCACAGAGAGTAATTAAACATTCCTAAACGTAGGTCACCGTTGCTTTATCGATAAAAGTATGTTACGTTTTGAATCTCTGTGTCTCGTTTAGAATCGCAATATTTCGGTATATTCCACTTGAAAAAAGACGACGTATTATTCGCAAAACGCTATGCTGTCAACTAGGACTGTGGGACCATTATCCCACCACCACAGAATATTTGGCGTTGTGATCATAAGGACACAAGCATGGTGATTAGGACACATAAACAAACATACTTACGGACAATTATTTCATGGCCGTTAACTGTAAGTGTTAAGCAACAGCTGTTCTTGGTGCGGTCCTTGTATGCTAAAGATGCAGCGGTATGGCTTCTTTCGAAATTGCACTGGAGAACTATTCCCCTATATTCTACCCACTAAACAACCTTTACCTGATGTAGCACGTATGGAGGAGATTATGGTATGTAATTAGGCATATAGACAATCAGTTTTACTCGAGCGTTATGTGTGTGAATGGAATAGGGTAGAAAAAAATCTATAATACTGTCACGAAATAGCCGACACCATGCGCTATACACTGTTTGAGGAATATGTATTTAGATGTAGGCTCTTATCTTTGAGGGCTGCGACACTGGTAAGCTATAGCGATTTTTGAAGAATTGACGATTGGTGCGAGTTGGAGCTGAATGTAAGTAAATGTAGCTTGTAACGTTTAACTCTAGAGTAACGTGTGATGTTTATGTCTAACAAAGAACAGTTAGATCTAGTGGTGCGCTGACTGCATATCTGATTATTTGTATCTATATGTGTACCTGGCCCTGTTTTAGATAGTCTGTCTACTAGCAATAAGGCAATGCCACTAAATCCAAACGGGTGCGATAATGAAAAATTACAGGTAAGTACATTCAGATGTACTAGATCTTACCACGGCCTTGTAAATGTAAGTAGAAAAGTGGTCGCTGTGCAAAAATCCATTAACTGTGTGAAATGAATTTTTTATCTCGTATTGGTGTCGCCTCGGATAACGCGTTGTTCCACTGTCAGAACTACTAAACTAATTAGAGTTGCAAAAGCCAAAATGCAAGATTTCTGACTGAGACACTTTTAGAAGATGTTTCAATAAAACGACTTCGAATTGGGGAGTGGAACATGAATGAGGAGAATGACTGTGATATCTTCCTTGAAAATCTTACTATATTGTGAAACTGACTTGTAATTATTAAGCCATATCATAAAAGTTACATTTACGCAAATAAATAATCTTTACAAAAAATACATACAAATCTGGTTTCATTCAAATTCACTCTACAGCAAAAGCGCATAAATTCACGGATATTGATAACCTTATTCTAGATCGATGACAATATGCTGAAATATTCTTCAATAAAACTTCGTAATAATGTTTGTCGCATGTTATTAATTGTTTTTACTTCAAATGTTAATTCTTCCATAAATAATTAACGCAGAACAGTGAAATTATTGCGCAGAATATTGAGTACTAAGCGGCTGCCCACTCCGGAGCATTGCAACAGACACTTCCAGTCTCTGGCGCTACTCCTGCTCCTCCCGAGCAACCAATGCCTGCTCCTGCGCGACCTGACATAAGCTCTTTGTTACACATACTCTTCCTCAGCGATAGTTACCTCGCAGCGTTCTTTCACACATTTCTGTAATCGAGATATTGATAATCCTCTTGGATAATACGTTAACATTTACAGTTTTCATTAGATGTACCTATTTCAAGCGATTTAATGTACATAGACAAAGAGACTGCTTCCGTTCTATTACGCCATTGACCACAAATCACTAGAAACAGTATCAGTTATAAAATATCTGGCTGTAAGATCCGCGTGGTGGTGAATTTCTTCCTGTACGTTACAGTGGTGTTTGTTCTTGTTCTGATAACTTTGTAAATAGCCAGTGATTGGTAGAGGCCTTGACAGCGTTCTAACTAGTGCAATAGGTTGTCACAACGTGATGGAATTTCGAGACAATAAGCCGGAGTTTCTGGCTCGGGTGTGGACATCTAGAGCCAGCTTTACCCCTCAAAAGTAGGTAGATGCAAATGCCATATACTGAAGACTGTAAGATACGTGAATGGTGAGAGTAAGGAGGGTAAGCGGTACTCCGGAGAAAAGGGGGGTGGAGAGGTGATCGCTTTCCTGCTTCTTCTAAGTGTTGTAGGCAAACATATTACTTTACTCAACAAATGTCTCACGAAGTGACTGCAATGAGAAAATTTGGGGCTAATGCAAAGGTTTTTAGTAAGAGGCATTCAGCAGGAGAAGTTGCGCCTTTGCCGGGAGGGGTAGCCGTGCGGTCTTCGGCGCCTTGCCACGGTCCGGGTGGCTCCCCCCGTTGGAGGTTCGAGTCCTCCCTTGGGCATGGGTGTGTGTGTTGTTCTTAGCGTAAGTTAGTCTAATTTAGATTAACTAGAGCGTAAGCTTAGGGACCGATGACCTCAGCGGTTTGGTCCCTAAAGACCTTACCACAAATTTCCAAAAGTTCCGTCTTTTGTTTTCTCGATAAATATGTTAGGATGTATAGCAAAGGAAGAATATGATGTTACTACTGCAGTGTATGTCTACACAGGGCGAATCACCTAAAAATTGCACTGCAAATATTGCGGAAATGGAAAGTCCTACTGAAGTGCGGTTTTCGCGGGATGGATTGGTCGTCAGGGTTCGTATTTTTAGCCAATAAACAGATTGTGGCAATACTTAGTGGGTGTATTTTTGTGTAAACATACACTTTCTTAAAATGGGCAACGCCTATTGACATTAACAAATTAAAACTAAGGTAAATTAGAATGTCAGCGCTGTTTGTTGCAGGATTCTAGTGCGATGTTTCGTAAAAGACTTGCAGTAGAATCCTGCAACAAACCATAGACCTTTTAATATATGCCACTTTTAGTTTTGTAATGTCACTAGGCATTGTTACGTTTAAAAAGTGTGTGTTTGCACAAAAAATACACTTTCTAAGTATTATTACAATTTGTTGATTGGCTAACAATACGAGCTTCTGACCACTAATCCATTCTGTGGAAACCTTACATCAATAGCACTTTCCATTTCCGCAATATCTGCGGTGCCAGTTTTCGGTGATTCATTGTGTATATAGATGCTCGAAGTTGTAATGGAGGAATTGTCAAAGACGAGAATATGATAGGAAAAGCCGTGTCATCCAGGAAAGAGCTTATATTAAAGGTGGTTGGTGGTCCATCTACTGAATTGTGATGTGAAGCTATCGAACAAAAAAATAGAAGGCTTTTTAATATGGCTTTTGTTTTCATATAAAATATGCGACTGATTTAAAACAAACCCTTGGCGATTAGGGGACCACTCTCTTTTCTCACTACTTTCGAGCACGCAGCGTTAAATCAGCAACACGCCTCTAGGCACTTTAAATTAGGTGCAAACCATGTAGCGAAGGACAACATTCTTTTGGAAGTTTTGTGTACCTATAAATGGATGGATTAACATCTTAATAGTTATACAAAATTTACATTGTTGGCTCGTAGATAAAGTCATGTGAATAAAGTAATGACATTGTTCTGCAGCTCAAAAAAAAAAAAAAAAAAAAAAAAGAGCAGATGAATGTAGCAGGAACGAAAGCAGGTTCTAAAGTGTTTGTTTTATATTTATAGTCTGTTAAATTATGGTTAAGTTATAAATAATGCTAGACAAACAGGCTGAAGCAACTTGTGGTGTCAAGCTAAATAGACAAATGTTTTCCCAATTTCTTGATGAGTTCTGGAAGAAAATATTTAACATCACTGACACAGTGTTGACATGTAATTTAGCATTTCCTTTCAACTGGGCAGTTGTGGAATACATTACTTGCTCAGTTATTATCAATCGGCTGCTAAATGCCAGTAGAGTAAATAAAGTGGTAGAGTCTTCGTGAGTGACTGAGAAGGCTGGGTGGACAGTGCACATTTTCCCGTGAGTTTTGTCTGACTCTAAATGGATGTACTGTCGTCTTAATAGGCAGACTAAGTTTACATTGTTAATTCGTAGATAAAATCCAGTGAATAAAATTATGTAATTTGTCTGCAGCACAAAAATTCTGTCAGACAGACAGTCTTGCTGCGCGCAATTCACGAATAGTTGTAGTTGCGAAAAAACATGAATATACTTAATGTCTCCTACGAGTGAAAAAATGTGCCTCAGATTGTTACGATGATGACAGTTGGTTGGTTAGTTGGCTTTCATCGACGACCACCCAGTCGGAATGATAGAAAAAAATATTAGAACTGTCAAAGCATAATCAAATGTGAGTTTTCATAAAACAAGTGGTCACATACCTCTGGATACGTAAACAAGATTTCTTCCATACTGTCTGTTCGAGTACTTATTGGGGGAAAAAAGTGGTTATAGCTAAGTTTTTAATCGTGACACACGCAGTAGTGTCTCACAGAGACGATCACACAGTTGGAGAGAGGCATATCATCTCAGGCACGAGGCAACTGGAGAGCATCCGTATGCTACCAGTCACAACAGGTCACACACAGAGCCTCTGTCTTTTACGCCCGCTGTGGGCATGGTGGGAGATGGGAAGGCATTGCTCATGCAAACTTTTCTTCACTGGGGAAGTGTCTCACGACATACAAGCGCTCTGGGACTAAGGTGTTCCGCAGTACGATAAGGAGTACTGTGTGGAGTATGGAAATTTAATGTTTTATATCTTTTTTAGGGGACACCTCAATACGCGGTATCTGTTTGGGTTTAGACATCGTAATTATTTGCATACTATCCCGACAGTTAGCTTACGGCAGAACAAAATGCGAAGCAGTGGCGGCAGAACCGGTAGTGACGGTTAGATACAGTAGGCAGCTGCAGAAACATGACTCGCCGCTGCTCTGTAGAAGGGTTCCAGTCGCTATTTTTTAAAAGTCCGAAATAATCACGTAGTGTTAGGGGAGTTGATAATGACACCACACAATGACAGTTCGTGGGGATAATTTCAGTTTAAGCGAAACGTAGGCCTGCTGCATATACTTATTGTAATGTGTCTTCCTGAAAATAGTGGCTATTTGCGAGAAAATCGTCAAAATTTCAATAAAATGTTTAAAAACTGTAAATAGTGTCATACATTGGTGTGCTCGCAGGGTATGCGCTGTATTGTTATTTGCTGCCTATTTGAAGCTCGATATTTAAGTACCTCTCTTGGAGAAAGTGGGTAGTTTAATTGTGGAGTACTGACAGGTCAGGAAAAAGATAAAATTTTAATTAGTTGCCTAAGAAATACAAAAAGCGTCATATGGGCATATATCGATAAAACGGCCGCAAAACCTATATATGCACGTCGTTTTAAAAGATCGGTAAAATAGTCACGAAAGCAATATTTACGTGCTTCTTTTAAGAAAGTAGGGGTCAAAAAGCAGCGAAACCCACATTTACGTGTATATTCTTAAAAAGTGGCGAAAATCAGAGAATAGCAATGAACTATGTATATTTAAAAAAAAAACGAAAGGTAAAAAATTAGCCACGAAGCCGTAAATAGCGTCATGTGTAGTATAAAATAGCGTTGGATGTCAAACATTTGCGAAAACTAGGTTAGTATCGCTGGAAATTTTGAGTATCGCCTGAATTTACTGATGCTGCTGCCGCTCGAGTGAGGTACAAGTAAAGAATGCCAGTCCCAGGATGCTTGGAGGAAATTAAGGAGGCGTGTGGAAGTGATGGGGCTGTCACCAATAGCAGCAGACTTGAGGTAGGGAAGCGGAGACGCCGTTTTTCGGATCATAACGTACCATAATTAAAAAATGACAGTTATCACTTTAAGTTGAAAGCATTCGGTGACCCAAGTCTTCCCCCCCCCCCTCCCCCCCCCCCCCCCCCCCCCACTGAGCCGCCATCTTGCCTATGACTACCAGTATATATCTTGACAATTATCGACCATCAGTTGCCATTATCACAAAAGTAATTGCCACTAATTATGTCCTAAATAAACAATGCAAGAGCCCAGGTGTGCAGTTATTTACGTAAAGGGAACTCACCAAAGACATCCACAGAATCTTGGAAGATATCTGGGAGACCATGAAAATTCCTGACGACTGGAAAACTGCCTGATACACCCACTACATAAAAAGGGTGAGAACACTGACCCGAGCAGCTACCGAGGAATATCCTTAATACCGATCACATACAAGATCCTCTCTAAAGCTTTACTAAACAGACTAGAATGTCAGACCGACCAGTTGATTGGGGAATACCAAGCAGGCTTTAAAGAGCGGTATTGTGCTGAACAAATTAGGAACATGAAAATGATTTTACAACACAAACAGAACCTGATCATTACCTTCGTAGACATCATAAAGGCGTACGACTCTATCGACCGGAAAACTCTCTTCAAAATTCTAGCTGAATACAAAGTATCCAACAAAACACGGACTATCATAGAGCAATCCTTGACAAACATGACCTCCAAAGTAAACTTCTGTGGGAACTATCCGAGGCCTCTGTAATTCGCACAGGTGTCCGATAAGGCGACGACCTCTCACCTCTCCTTTTCAACCTAGTGTTAGATAATTAAAGAATGGGCAATATCACGACAGGGTATAACCTTAAGAAACCTACAGATTAATTGCCTGGTTTTTGCAGACGATCTGGCGATTGTCACGAAAGGTATAAACGAAACAAAAGGAGCTATTGAAAAACTACACGAAATCGCTTCCAAAACTGGATTACAGATCTCTTATGAAAAGACACAGTTTATGAGCACAAAGAAACTCTCATCTCTGAACACAAACTACGGCACGATTTACAAAACGGCAAACTTCAAATACCTCGGTGAAATATTACAAATGTGCGGATACAACCGAGAATCAAACGAAGAAATAGAAACTAAACTGGACAATGCATACAATGTAGTGTGGAACCATTACAACAAGAAGTCTATCTCACATAAAGCCAAATTATGTCACTTCGGCACTGTGGTGTTCCTCGAAGTACTGTATGCAGCAGAGACCACACTAATCCTAAGGCATACAGCCCGCATCTCGTGGTCGTGCGGTAGCGTTCTCGCTTCCCGCGCCCGGGTTCCCGGGTTCGATTCCCGGTGGGGTCAGGGATTTTCTCTGCCTCGTGATGGCTGGGTGTTGTGTGATGTCTTTAGGTTGGTTAGGTTAAAGTAGTTCTAAGTTGTAGGGGACTGATGACCATAGATGTTAAGTCTTCTAGTGCGCAGAGCCATTTGAACCATTTTGAACCTAAGGCATACACGTATCAGACAAGCAGAGAAAAAACAGATCGGAAAATAATTAATAAAATATCTGTCGCAACTAACAGAAATGGAATATGGATCGAGAAACCTACACAGAAACTATACAAACATACGGAGACAATCACAGAAAAGATTAGAAAACGCAGACTTCAATTCTATGGACACCTATACAGAATGCCATCACACAGACTAACCAAACAGATCTTTGACTGGGTAACCACTAGAAATAACAAATAAGTGGCAGAGGTAAAAAACCACCTGAAGCATCTGAACATCACACCGGACACAATAAACGACAGAATAAAATTCAGAAAAATCATTAAGAAAAGTAAACAACATGAGATACACTGTGACAAACGAACAGGCGTAAAATGGACCGTAGAACGCAAACAAAATCACAGCCGGTCGATGAAAGACATATGGGCAACCAAAAAGGCAGCCAAGATGAAGCCGGACACGAAGCCGACAAGAAGCATGGACAGAGGACCATAAATAGAAACAGCGAGCGATTGAGGGAAGTTTGGGCAGTAAGGAAGGCAGCAAAAGGAATTGGCCATGTAGTTTAGTCTAACTGCGCTCTTTAAGGGCAAAACACCAATTATATATTGATGTGCACAACATGAACTTATACGCAATATAACTGAATCGTAACGTGCATGTTATGTTTACGCTACGCAATCCTACCACGTATAATGTTCATGTGAGGTACGTAGTACGATCACCCGTTGGTTGCGCAGTAGTGCCGTGTAAGCCCCATTGTGTAGTGTACCGGATCGGTTAGCTGTGTAGTGTATGTATAAGCGTTCGTGTGTGATCGTACAGGCGCTGCTAGCAATGCAACACGTCTACAGTAATGAGGAATACGCAGATATGGTGTATGTTTATGGCTTCTGCGACGGTAGTGCTACCGCTGCAACACAAGAATGCCACAGGCGCTTGCCGACTCGACGATTACCTGATTGCAGAGTGTTTACAAAAGTGTTTATCACTCTGCGTGCAACAGGCTCTCTTCCAAGTAGACATTTTTCGTCCTAGCGTCCACATCAACAAACTTTGCAAGAACAGAAAGAAATTATCGCAAGTGTTGAGCTAAGTACCAGTACGAGCATACGAAGAATGCCCCTGCGTATGAGTTTACCACAGACACGTGTATGGGAAACATTACATGCGGAAAAGCTGTATCCATTTCACATACAGCGTGTCCAAAATCTCCATATTGGCTACAATGTACAGCGACTTCAGATCTGTCACTGGGTAATTGAGAATAGTCATTTACTTCTATAAATACTATTCACTGACGAAACCCAGTTTTCACGACATGGAATAAACAACACATGCAGTAATCATCGACGGTCACGGGAAAATACGCAGGCATTAGTGGATAGCAATTTCCAAGTTCGTTTTGCCATAAATGTTTGGTGAGGCATGACCGGTAATCTTTTCATAGGCCAATTTATTATCAATCAGCGATTGACAGGAGAGAGGTACCTGCATTTTTTGAAAAGTTCATGTGTCGAACTACTGGAAGACGTTCCTTTAGCCAAGAGAACTGGAATGTTACCTTACGTGTGAGGGACCATCTGAACCGCACCTACCCTAATCACTGGAATGGCCGTGGCGGTGATTTAAATGGCCTCCAAGATCACCTGACCTTACACCTTTAGATAGGTAAATGCACGAGATGAACTGCTTCGTCGGATCAGGGACGCTGCTGAATTGATTAGGAACCAACCACACGCAACTGATCAAGTAACACAACACGTTATCGCTAGAGAGCAAAAGTGCATTGACGTTCATGGTGGGGTATTCGAACCTGTTCTAAACTGTACAACATCTGTATGATAAGTGTTAACGCCCTCTGTAAAGGACGTGGTACGTCTTTTTCAACTGAACACATGTAAAACGCATGTTGTGATGCATTATGCACTAAATACAAAGTAAATAAACATTATGTAAAAATGTGTAACATTACTGTACTTTTCTGTAACTTTGTTTTCAAGAAAATCACGTTACGGTCCTGTTGTATTGCTTATACGTTCACGTTGTGTACATCAATTTTGCTGAATTGAAGTTCCTTTCAATACAAATTCTACTCCTCATCCGGTGCAAATTTTCAGCTTTTGCCATTACTTTACGACAATGGCCTATGCGACTGGAAGTAAAAAATTCCCACCCATCCCTTCGCTTTCTGTTCCCGTTCTCTGTTTCATACAAATGTATGGATCAGATATGTCATCATGTCTGTCGGACATGTCCGGCCGAACAAACTCCACTCAAATAGACACATTTTTGTAAAAGCGCGACGGCACATTGACTGTTTCAGTGCATATGCGCTGTATTGACACGAAGAAGAAGGTGTAAGTAGATAATGACGAACACTAACTTCACTTAACGAAGGTTTATTCAGCACTTGCACATACGAGAGTGCGGAGCGAACTGCTTCCGGCCGGAACACATTCGGTACATATACAGGTACAGAATATTCCGAATATTCCAGTACAATGATTCTTGTCATTTGCGGATACTTCTAGAATGTACTCGAAGCGAATACAGAAATTAAAATTTTACACTTCAAATGAATTGTAAACTCACGACCGTCCACGAAGCAATCTAGTATCATAACCACTACACTATGACGACTGTGCTACTCAGCTTTTTCTGCGACATTGCTCCCTCTTTAAGAGAACAGCGTCTCGGTGTTACGTCCTCCTAGGCCGGGAACGAGTCATCGGTCCTGCATACTCCGACTCCCGATGACTGATGTTCGCCCTGGCGGTAATCTTATTAGAACTTCCCTTGCCGCTACGTTCTTCGTCACCTTCCCGCTTGTTACCTGTCGCTGGAGCTTCGAATTTACCCTTGGTTGCAGGATCTTTATGGAGCTTCATTCGAAGGACGTGGACCGTATCTCTGATCTTTCGTCGTAACTGTCTTACAACCTTATAAGGTCTAAGGTAGCACCTGAGGAGCTTCTCAGAGCCACCAACCTTCCGAACAGGAGTGAAGACCCAGACGAGGTCACGAGGCTGGTAGACAACAGGGCGGTGGCTCGCGTCATACCTTCGGCGATCGTTTTCTTGAGTCTGCAGCCTGCGGAGTCGAGCTAACTGCCGAGCTCCCTCAGCTCTGGTTAACAGCTGGCCGATGTAGTCGTCGTCCACGTCATCAGGATGTAACGGAAACACAGTGCCCATCGTCGTCGTCGCCTCACGCGCCAAAAAATGGCGTAAATCCTGTGGTGTCTTGTTTGGCGGTGTTGTAGGCAAACGTCACGAAAAGTAGCACCTCATCCCAGTTGCTCTGCTCAACTTTGACGAACATCGATAGCATGTCGGCCAAGGTCTTATTAAGGCGTTCAGTAAGCCCGTTAGTTTGCAGATGGTAGGCAATCGTCATGTGATGAGTAATGTTGCATTGACGGTTTATCTCTGTCACAAGATTCGATTGAAAAACTTTCGCTTGATCCGTAATTAACGATCTTGGGACACCGTGTTTTAATACAACGTCTTCTACGATGAATTTGGCTACGTCGAATGATTCGGTTGTTTTCACGGCTTTTGTAATGGCATAGCGTATCAGATAATCAGTGCAAACAATAGCCCATCTATTGCCACTAGCAGACGTTGGAAATCGTCCGAGGAGGTCAATCCCAACTCGTGGAAAGGTGTTTTGGCTGGTGGAAATGGTATGAGTCGGCCAGGTGGTTTCTAAGGAGATGCCTTTCTCCTCTGGCACTCTGACAGTAAGATACATAGTGACGGACACTCCTAAATAAACCTGGCCGCAAAAATCTCTTGCAGATCCTATCGTATGTCTTAATAAATCCCAAATGTCTCGGCCTCAGGTGTGCCATGGAATTTCTGTAGAACATCTAAGGGCACGTGTTTAGGAATTACTGATATCCACCTCTTTTTCTTGCAAAATAATCCATTAACTACCTTAAATTGTTCTTTCACATCCTTTGACCGATATAAAGCAAGTCTAATTTGAGATATCTAGGCCTCCTTCTTGTGCTCAACAGAGAGGTCCTGGAGTGCACCGAAACAATCACTATCTTCATCAAAGTCTTGATGGTCTTGTACGGGGTTTCTTGAGAGATAGTCAGCATCTTGGTTCTTGCACTTTTGTACACTATGGTAATGTCATAACTCTTAAAGATGTAGTGCCCGCCTGGCGGGTCGTCCTATTGGATTCTTAAGACCTATCAACCAACAAAGTGAGTGATGTTTTAACAACTGTGAATGACCTTCCATAGAGACATTGCCGAAATCTACACATGGCCCAGAACACAGCAAGATATTCTTTTTCTGTAGCTGAATAGTTCCTCTCGGCTTTTGTAAGTGTCCTAGAAGAATAGGCTATAACCTTCTCTTTTCCATCCGAAATCTGTACCAGAACTGCACCGATCCCATACCCACTAGCGTCTGTGTAGTTCTGTAGGTGCTCTCTCATCATACAGACCAAGTACAGGGTCAGTCGTCAGAGCTTTTCGCGGCACATCGAAAGAATCTTGTTGAGCGCCACCCGAAATAAATTTAGCATAGGCTTTTAACAACTCTTGGAGTTGCCTGGCTTTGATACAAAAGTCTTTGATAAAAGGACGATAATAATAACATAATCCGAGGAAGCTTCTCACATCTCTAATACTTTTAGGAATAGGAAATTTCATTATAGATCCCACCTTTCCTGGGTCTGGCCGCACACCTTCGTTTGACACAAGGGGTCCAAGTATTTTGATTTCTTTTGCTGCAAAAAAATACTTTCTTGGATTAAGTTTCAGTCCGGTTTGTTGGAGACACTCAAAAACGGTCCTCAGTCTTTTTATGTGTTCATCAAATGTCTCTGAGAACACTATAATGTCATCTAAATAACAAAAACACATCGTCCACTTCAGGTGACTTACAAGATTAACCACCATCAGTTCAAAAGCTGCTGGTGCATTACACAAACCGGACGGCATTACCTTATACAGGCCCTCAGGGTGACGAATGCAGTTTTCTCACGTTCACCCTCATCTACGTCGATTTGCTAGTATCCCAAGTACATGTCCATGGTTGAGAAAAACTTAGGCCCCTTCAGTCAATTTAGTGTATCGTCAATTCGTGGAAGAGGGTAAACGTCCTTTTTAGTTATCTTGTTAAGCTTCCTGTAATCAACACAAAAGCGCCAACTGCCACCCTTCGTCCTGACGAGAACCACTGGTAACGACCATAGACTCTGTGAAGGCTGATTGATGTCATTCTTCATCATTTTCTCTACCTCGTCGCGAAATATTTGACTTTCCGTTGCTGACACATGGTATTCTCTCTGGCTTATTGGTTGATGGTATCCAGTGATAATCCAATGCTTCACCGTCGATTTGTCTAATTTGCTCATCACCTGTGGATTGAAGCATTCAGAGAACTATTGAAGAATGGCAAGTAGATTTTTCTGTTGTTCCTTAGTGAGATCTGGTGATAGTCGAGCTAGAAGATCTTCTCTCATAATGGTAGCACTAATTGGCCCACAGGCTCGGTATGGGAGGTTTCTATTTCTCTCAGTTGTTCTGCAATTAACGAAAAATGGTTCAAATGGCTCTGAGCATCATGGGACTTAACATCTGAGGTCATCAGTCCCCTAGACGTAGAATTACTTAAACCTAAGTAACCTAAAGACATCACACACATCCATGCCCGAGGCAGGATTCGAACCTGCGATCGTAACATCCGCGTGGCTCCGGGATCAAGTGCCTAGAACCTCTCGGCCACAGCGGACGGCTAGATTTTACATATTTCCCATTAACCACCTTCTTCAAAGATGTTTTGGTGTCGACGAATACGGTTTTTTGCAACTGGCGGCGGTACTTCTTCGAAATGACTGAATATGGTTCTCCAGAGTTCACAAGAGCTTGGGCTGGTCGGCCATCCATGACGATATCGATGTAGTTTTCTATCATTTTTGTAGTCTGGTCCCCCTAAATTCATCCTTTGCCGATCATCTCTTAATTTCTGGACAAAATAACAATATTCTACATACTGAAAAGTAGGGGCGTAGGTTAGATGTCTTAGAAAATTGGAGATTTTCAAACATCTCTCTCGTCATGATGGCCCCATTCTCAACGAACAGCTGCAGATGGGAAATAAAAACTTTTTCGACTGTATAAAGACATTGCTTGATCTTTGATTCAGATTTTCTCATGCAGTTTACCGAAATGTTGTTTTCCTGTCACATCTTTGCTGTTTTCTTGTATGTCATAACTCACGTTTTTTACGTTACAAAATGTATCTCTATTTAAAGCAGATAAATATGTAACTTCATCCTATTATTATTAGTGCTTACGTTATGCCTGAATCAGCTGCATCACAATTTCACGTGTCTAATTTTGAATGTACAGTAGCCTAGTTGTTTCTGCGGCTAGTAGGTGGCGCTCGTAGCAACACCATGTTTACTTTCCCACACTTACTAACGTGGGCACCTATGTCTTGTTGCAACCCTTGTTCCCAGTACGAGCAGCCCTTAGCGGCTCGCTATCTCACTTACAACTATTCATGACGTCGCCTTTCCGGCTTAGATCTTTTTTAATATGTGGCTTGTGAGTACTGCTTCTTTTTCCAGTGAGTACAAACTTTAATTTTATTAATGTATTATATACCTAATATGTTTAGGAACAGTTAGTCTAATTCTGAAGACAACGCTCATAGTAGCGTCGCAGCCTGGTCAATTTTGACTTAATATTTGTGACCGAGGGCTTATTTGTTCTAATATAATATCAGCAATTGTTAGACGAAATTGTCTACTCCAGTGGTCTTATTCGAATTAGGACAATTTGTTCTTTCTCATAGCTCCATTATCGTCGTCACCTACTTTCTCCTGCCTTGCTACAACTGAAGCGCCAAAGAAACGCCGACACATACAGAGATATGTAAACAGTCAGAATATAGCGCTGCGGTCGGCAACGCCTGTATAAGAAAGCAAGTGTCTGGCGCAGTTGTTAGATCGGTTACTGCTGCTACAATGTCAGCTTATCAAGATTTAAATGAGTTTGAACTGGTTTATAGTCGGCGTACGAGCGATAGGACACAGTCTCTCCAAGGTAATGATGAAGTGGGGATTTTCCCGTTCGAGTATTTCACGAGTGTACCGAGAATATCAGGAATCCAGTAAAACATCAAATCTCCGACATTGCTGCGGCCGGAAAAAGTTCCTGCAAGAACGGAGCCAACGACGACTGAAGAGAATTGTTCAACGAGATAGAGGTGGAACGCTTCCCCAAATTGCTGGGCCATCAACAAGTGTCAGCGTGCGAACTATTCAACGAAACATCATCGATATGGGCTTTCGGAGCCGACTGCCCACTCGTGTATCCTTGATGACTGCACGACACAAAGATTTACACCTCGCCTGGGTCCGTAAACATTGACATTGGACTGTGTGTGTAACATCTACGTCAATTTCATTTCCCTTTGTAAGAGGTCCATGACTAGGAAATTTATTACTATCGCACTCGAGCAGATGTAATTTCGATGGATTGCTCACGCGCTGCCTGCGATATGTAAGCTATAAGAGAATCTCAGACCAGAGAGCTGTGTTGGCTGCAGTAAGAGCAGTGTCAGTAGGAGTAAGTAGTAGCTAGCAGCCTGGTGTATGGAGTTGGCGGGACCAGTCGTGGGGAGCGATGGTGGTGCCTGACCGATGTAGTATAAGGTAAAAGCAACCGCGCGCATATGTAGTTTGTTACAACTAAATTTGTACTATTGTTATATCAAGTCCCATGTAAATGTTTTAAAAAATCTTTTAATAATAATCTTTCTTATAAAATTAAGTTTTGACAATCATTCATCTGCATTTAAAGATTTTACTAATTTTTCCTATCCATGGTCATCCAGATTATCGTAAAAAAAATCAGTTGTTTCTTTTTATACTTGACAAATCTATCGGCCAACATTGCACTGGTCTGTTCCAGAAAAATTTCTTATAGGAGCAGATATATTCGCGTTATCCGGCGACTTCAATGAGGTAAGAATTTTCAATTTATTCAGAATGATCTTTAGATTCACAGTCAGTTAATTATTGAAAGGTTATACAATTTTTTTTTATTCGGAGGTTAGTCACGTTATTATTACGAGGTTACGGAATAATAAACTGTTGGGAGGTTACACTAAATGTGAATGATGTAATTATTTTATCTGTGGGGAGGTTACACATTTATAGCGTCTGTAAATTCCTTCCATCTTCCAGTTTTGCGTTCTCTGTTCAGAGCGTTGAACGACGTCAGATAGTGTAAAATTAAAAAAAAACTGCAAATTAAAAAACTGTAGCGACGAAGACCACATACAGTCCGCAGCGCCACTTTCAGAGCACTGAGCTCCGGGTACCGGCCACCACAGTTAGGGACCTGCCAACACGACAACCGCCACGCAGCAGCGAGGTATTTGCACGCTTCAAGCTATTACCACGGGGCAACACCCGCATCACAGACACTGCCCATCTTTTGAGAAACTTCCGTGTGCATAGGAACGTTACAGTGGTACGTTTTCTACTTGGTCAGCTCCAGGCACAGTGTTTAAATCACCAGACCAGCAGGGATCATGAGCACACCACAACCTTGACACGACTCCTGCCCTGTGTCAGACGCTGCTGGTGCAATCATAACTGGCACAACTTTGCTCTGCTTTTCCAGACGGCGCTATACTTGTGATGCCGCCTATACTCAGCCCCTGTCTTCGCGAATCCGCGCGCCGAGCAATATTGCGACTTAACGGACAAGCTCCTCGCTCCTCGCCACTGGGGTCCGTTATCCGCCCGCCGCTACTTTACAGCTAAAGGCCCTGGAGGCACCATAATCTTCGTCGTCCGTACTTGTTTAACTGCACTAGAAACGTCTGTGCTGCCAGACCTCTGTACCATATGACGGTGCAGTATTGTCAACCGCTTTCATCATCCTAGAATGGATTTTTGGGGAACTGCTGCCCCTAAAACGCAGAAGTGTTATCACACGATACTCCATTTTATCAGTGCGCTGCGCCATATGTTGGCTCCTCTAGCGGCGAGCTGCGATTCTGTAGCGCTGGATTTCAGACCGTAGCGGACTGCAGACATGTACTGTGACGCTACTGTATGTTAACGTCAATGACGTTTTTGATTGGGATGAAACAAAATATAAAACTAATTTTTGAGCAATTTATGAATATTTATTCGAATGAAAATATCTACAGTAAAACTTAAAATCCTTAAAATACAAGGGACAGACAAATGGAAACGAGACAGATGGAAAAGAAGTAAATAAACTGTTTATTTTTTCAAAAGTAAACGCCAAAAACTTTTAATGAATTTCTCCAACTGAGACTCATGGTGGTCAGTGCCTTCATGGAAAAATGTTTCCAGCTGATTACGGAACAATTATTGTGCCCAGGTGTGCACCTCTTCATCAAAAGTATGATGATGATGATGATGATGAAGCGCACGACAGCACGGTCTTTAGCGCCCACACGAAAATTTAGTGAGACTAGTATGGAGGAAGATAGTAAAATGACGAAAATCAGATCTCAGAATAAAAACGTGAAGAAAGTTCTGAAAACTTGCGCACGCACGCACACACACACACACACACACACACACACACACACACACACACACACGCACACACACACAAACACAAGAAAAAACGACGAAAATCACGTTTTCTGATCTAACACACGGTGAAAAGGAAGAAACAGTGAAACGAATCGAAAGAAGACAGCAGACATCTGTGGCTGGCTCTTGGCTGGAATAAAAAGGGATTAGCCAGCCACTCTACAATACACTGAAACGTCGAAACCTCCAGCCTAAAAGCGTAGGCGAGAGTCCATGCATCACAAAATTTTAAAAACTTGACCATACTTTTCTCGTCACAGATAAAATGGAGGGTAGATTCCCAACGAAATCGCTTCTGTCCGCTTGTCGTAAAAGAAAATGCACTCAATTAAAAATATGCGTACACTGACATGCACACAACAGACATCACAGACAGGGGCTTGCCCTCGCTGTAGAGAAAGGCCAATGTCTTAAGGGACAGTGCCCAATTCAGAGGTGGATCAGGGCCGCCTCATATCGCAGGAGCGATTCGCGTGAGCATCGCCACAGCCAGACAGTTGGTTTCACAACTACAGATTATAGTCCGTCACTATCTGACACTCCTCCTCCCAAAACTGTACGGATCTGTGACCACCGAGCAAAATACACTCCTGGAAATTGAAATAAGAACACCGTGAATTCATTGTCCCAGGAAGGGGAAACTTTATTGACACATTCCTGGGGTCAAATACATCACATGATCACACTGACAGAACCACAGGCACATAGACACAGGCAACAGAGCATGCACAATGTCGGCACTAGTACAGTGTATATCCACCTTTCGCAGCAATGCAGGCTGCTATTCTCCCATGGAGACGATCGTAGAGATGCTGGATGCACGGCGCCAAACACGCATACGACCATCATTGGCACCAAGGCAGAAGCGACTCTCATCGCTGAAGGCGACACGTCTCCATTCGTCCCTCCATTCACGCCTGTCGCGACACCACTGGAGGCGGGCTGCACGATGTTGGGGCGTGAGCGGAAGACGGCCTAACGATGTGCGGGACCGTAGCCCAGCTTCATGGAGACGGTTGCGAATGGTCCTCGCCGATACCCCAGGAGCAACAGTGTCCCTAATTTACTGGGAAGTTGCGGTGCGGTCCCCTACTGCACTGTGTAGGATCTTACGGTCTTGGCGTGCATCCGTGCGTCGCTGCGGTCCGGTCCCAGGTCGACGGGCACGTGCACCTTCCGCCGACCACTGGCGACAACATCGATGTACTGTGGAGACCTCACGCCCCACGTGTTGAGCAATTCGGCGGTACGTCCACCCGGCTTCCGGCATGCCCACTATACGCCCTCGCTCAAAGTCCGTCAACTGCACATACGGTTCACGTCCACGCTGTCGCGGCATGCTACCAGTGTTAAAGACTGCGATGGAGCTCCGTATGCCACGGCAAACTGGCTGACACTGACGGCGGCGGTGCACAAATGCTGCGCAGCTAGCGCCATTCGACGGCCAACACCGCGGTTCCTGGTGTGTCCGCTGTGCCGTGCGTGTGATCATTGCTTGTACAGCCCTCTCGCAGTGTCCGGAGCAAGTATGGTGGGTCTGACACACCGGTGTCAATGTGTTCTTTTTTCCATTTCCAGGAGTGTAGCTTGCAGGTGAATGGCGCATTCTGTAACGCTACCTGCCCTGAAGGACTCCTTGGCGGCTTTGTCAGCCTGTTCATTTTCCCAAATTCGCACGTGCCCTGGTACCCAGCAGAATAACACATTCTTTAAATGGTGATATAGGAAGTCATGTATGAGGTGCAACAGTTTCTGTGCTGGGCACATGTGCTTCAACGTTTGTAGGGCACTCAGGAAATTGGAGCAGATGAGAAATTGTTTGTCCTGAAGACGTCTCATCTGCTCCAACGCCGTCGGAATCGCTTGGCGCTCTGAAGAAAACACAAAATAGCTATGAGAAAGGAGTAACCTGAAGACACGGTCGGGGAATATGACTGAACAGCAAGGTCAGTACACTTGTTGTGAGCCATCTGTCTAAGCAACTGTAAAACCGTGATATCTATTTAAAATGTTAAAAAAACAAAGACTGACATGTAAAATAGGGTGTGCAGTTTTTCTTAAAATTTATCAAGTCAAAAATAATTCTTTGCCTCTGTAGGAGGAGGTTTGCTCTAACAATGGAGTAAAATTTTAAAACCAGTTACAACCATCTCTATAGGACAATCCTACAATCGAATCCGATAAGGCCTAATTTCTCATTGTCGAGTATTAAAGAATCTTTCCGTTGGTGGCCGAGCAAAGGTATGTTATTCAGGTATGTGGGGAGTGTATAGTATTTTATAAGCCTGTCGCACCACGAGAAGACGTAACTTAATGTGACGCTCATCAGTCTGAGCACAGAGACTTGGTATGGGGTAGGTTCGAAAAGGGGCCAGTAGCCTGCTTAAGTCCTTTACGGTGCACCACGTCCAACATGTTTAAGTGGGATGTTTGTGTAGACCTAAACACTTCCACCCATAATCATGCCGAGATCGCACAAAGACCCTGTTAAAACCGGAACAGACATGTCCGGTCTGCTCCTGATGAATTGTGGGTAAGATATTTTAAAATACTGAATGCTTTCAGGGAGGGTCTTTTCAGGCCCCTAACATGTAGCAACCATGTAAGTTTAGAATGAAACATAAGGCTCAGAAACCTCACTGTCTCTTTAAAATTAAGATCAGTGTCCCTCATCCTCATGTCAGGAAAGTTTAAGACCAAACGGGATTGTTTAAAAAGGACGCACGCAGACTTTTAGAAGTAGAATTTTAAACTTCCTTTGTCTGCCCATTCATGCAATCGTCGAAGAGTCAGCTACAATAGATGAGTTGTTGTTGCAAGGCTTGAAGAGGAACAAACGATGGGGAAGTCATCAATAAACATAGACTACTGGACATTAATAACTATGCCAAATATAGTGACACTTAAAACACTACCTTGACGGATACCACTCTTCTACCGAAAGCAATCAGAGAGGACATCTATATTTAAAATAGCCGGGTGGGAGGAAGGGCCGCTTAAAGTTGGGAAGAAAATGTTTCAAATGGCTCTGAGCACTATGGGACTTAACATCTGTGGTCATCAGTCCCTTAGAACTTAGAACTACTTAAACCTAACTAACCTAAGGAGATCACACACATCCAAGCCCGAGCCAGGATTCGAACCTGCGACCGTAGCGGTCACGCGATTCCAGACTGAAGCGCCTAGTACCGCACGGCCACACCAGCCGGCCAGTTGGGAAGACAGCCTCGAAAACTCCACCCATGATGCTGCTTGAAGATAACACACTAGTAGTATCGGAGGCTTTCTACCCAGGAGCTGACGCTGACCCAGGAAAGCCTGTTATACCGCTTCCAGAAGGGCCAAGTTACCTCAGGTGAAAAGATACCTCCTGAACTGACACTAATAGCGGCTAAAGAGCTGCCTGGATTCTAATATCCAGAAAAGCTTTGGTTAACCATTCGCTCCAAGGTCTTCCCTGTACAGCTATTGAAGGCAACGCTGCATACTTACTCTAATGTGTTCGGTTATTCCCAGGTTTTACAAATGTAACTGGCCTTTCGCCACGAGTCGGGGAAGTCATCTGACACCCAAAAGAGGTTAAATGGGCGAGCAGGGTTTCTGTGTTATGCCTTATCAGGTGCTTCAACGTACTATAATGGACCCTATCATGACCAGGTGACGTGCCACGGGCTGTACATAACGCAGAATCCAGCTGCCACATAGAAAAGAGGTAGTTGTATTCTTTTGTATTCTTCATCTGTGGTGGAAGTGAAGGCTTAATTCTCATTCTCAGTGTCAGTTCTGGAGGCGCTGCTCCATTCTACCTGAAGCTGCATGCCAGATGTAAACCATGTGCCACGTTATGCCACTTGCCATGTCTCTCTAGTGGCACCCTGCCTTTTGCGAACAAACCATGCTGTTGTCAGAGGCCCTTATGTATACATAATGGGCACCAGACGTTTTTAGTCTCACGTAAACAAACCAAACACTTGTGCTCCAAGCTATGTATATGTAAGTTATGTTCCAGTTGTCTTAATGGCTATAATTCGTGGCTCAAGATGACCGTTTCTTCACCTCTTACTCTTCTAGTCCAGTTCGGTGGTATATAAATCGTGGGGTGGGTTGAATTATCTTCAATACTGTGAATTGCGAAACAAAAATTGCTTCACGACTGTCCATACACTTTGACATTAGCACTCCAATAAGTGACCAGTTTCCATCGCTATTTACGGTTTTGGGACAATTTTCTACAGGTTGGAGGCACTCTGTTACAATTTTTTCTGAAACTTTGCCGATTTTCTCCCAGAAGTCCAAGTACCCCCTTTGAACTAATTATCAAGATCATGATCCAAGGATGCATATATGCTGTAATATAAGGCATTGAAAGTTTAACAATCAGCACAGTGTCTTATTTGTGTAAATACACTCTTGCTACATACAGATTACACTGATATATTATGGTTTCATGTGTAACAATTATCACAGTGCATTATTTAAACAAATACACTCCTTCTACGTGTAAATGACATGGATATGCCATGGGTTCATGTTTAACACTTACCAGAATGTATTAATTAAAGAAATACACTCCTGCTGCTTTCTGTTTTTGAGTCATCAGTCTTCTGACTAGTTTGATGCGGACCGCCACGAACTCATCTTCTTTGCCAACCTCTTCATCTCAGAGAAGCACTTGCAATCTACTTCCTCAATTACTTGCTGGATGTATCACAATCTCTGTCTGCCTCTACATTTCTCTAATACATATTAAATCTATTTGTGCAGGTACGTCTCACTCTAAGGAACTGTTCCTTGCAATATTAGTGTTTTAAAAACAGTGGTTGAAACACTGTGACGTCGCTGTCAAAACATGGTTGCCTTAGAGCAGTCTCACAATAGGATATTATAGTGTCTGGATAAAAGCAAAAATAAAAAAGCTCCAAGTAGAAACTTTTCTACACGTTTTCCTTGCGTTTAAATCATAAAAGAACCACTAAATTACTCTAGGATCCTATGTTAATACAATTTATCACACCTATGCTGCTACCACCATTGCCACCGGGATGGGACAGAATGGAGACAGTTACGTTTTTACTGAAAAACAAGCAAAGAGTACGACATCTCCTCTGCAGTCCGTGCGAACCCCACTCCAGCACTGTACTCGTAACTGTGCGCGCCTGCCCGCACTGTCCATGCATGACCCAGCACTGCCTAGCCACTTCCGCTATGGAATGAATGATTGCCACATATTGAGAGGCTGGAATGAGTTGCTGGAAGCACAGTGTAAAAACATGCTAACAAGTGCCCTGTGCCAGCAGCAGGACAGAGAAGCTACTACCAGACTTTCCGCCTCCAAACCGAGGGTGTATATACAACTGAACGCTGATACATCGGGTATGATGTACGAGTATAAAGCTAAACAAAAAATAATGATTAATTAAAAACGATACAATGTAGGCCATTGATAGTGACTGGGTCAAATATCTCACGAAATAAGCATCAAACGAAAAAACTACAAAGAACGAAACTCGTCTAGCTTGAAGGGGGAAATCAGATGGCGCTTTGGGTGGCCCGCTATAGGGCGGTGCCATGGGTCAAACGGATATCAACTGCGTTTTTTTTAAATAGGAACCCCCATTTTTATTACATATTCGTGTAGTACGTAAAGAAATGTGAATGTTTTAGTTGGACCACTTTTTTTTTTTTTTTTTTTTTTTTTTTTTTTTTTTTTTTTTTTTAACTTTGTGATAGATGGCGCTGTAATAGTCACAGACGTATAAGTACGTGGTATCCGCCAGTGCGGACGGTATTTGCTTGGTGATACATTACCAGTGTCAAAATGGACCGTTTATAAATTGAGGAATAGGTCGATGTACTGTTGATGAATGGCTATTGTGATCAAAATGGCCAACGGGAGTGTGCTATGTATGCTGCTCGGTGTCCTGGACGACATCATCCAAGTGTCCGGACCGTTCACCGGATAGTTATGTTATTTAAGGAAACAGGAAGTGAAAGGTCAACCACGACCTGCAACAAATGATGATGCCCAAGTAGGTGTTTTAGCTGCTGTAGCGGCTAATCCGCACATCAGTAGCAGACAAATTGCGCGAGAATCGGGAATCTCAAAAACGTCGGAGCTGAGAATGCTACATCAACATCGATTGCACCCTTACCATATTTCTATGCACCAGATACTGCATGGCGACGATACATGTACATTCTGCCACTGGGCACAAGAGAAATTACGGGACGATGAAATATTTTTTTGCACGCGTTCTATTTAGCGACGAAACGTCATTCACCAACAGCGGTAACGTAAGCCGGCATAATATGCACTACCGGGCAACGGAAAATCCACGAAGGCTGCGACAAGTGGAACATCAGCGACCTTGGCGGGTTAATGTATGGTGCCGCATTATGGGAGGAAGGATAATTGGCTCCCATTTTATCGAAGGCAATCTACATGGTGCAATGCATGCTGATTTCCTACGTAATGTTCTACCGATGTTACTACAAGATGTTTCACTGCATGACAGAATGGCGATGTTCTTCCAACATGATGGATGTCCGGCACATAGCTTGCGTACGGTTGAAGCGGTATTGAATAGCACATTTCATGACATGTGGATTTATCGTCGAAGCACCACACCATGGCCCGCACGTTCACCGAATCTGACGCCCCCGGATTTCTTTCTGTGGGGGTAGTTGAAGGATATTTGCTGTCGTGATCCACTGACAACGCCTGACAAGATGCGTCAGCACGTTCTCAATGCTTGTGCGAACATTACGGAAGGCGAACTACTCGCTGTTGAGAGGAATGTCGTTAAACGTATTGCCAAATGCATTGAGGTTGACGGACATCATTTTGAGCATTTATTGCATTAATGTGGTATTTATAGGTAATCACGCTGTAATGGCATGCGTTCTCAGAAATGATAAGTTCACTAAGGTACATGTATTAAATTGGAACAACCGAAATAAAATGTTCATATGTACCTACGCTCTGTATTTTAATTAAAAAAACCTACCTGTTACCAACTGTTCGTCTAAAATTGTGAGCCATATGTTTGTGACTATTATAGTGGAATCTGTCACAAAGCGAAAAAAGTGGTCCAACTAAAACATTCATATTTCTTTATGAGCTACACGAATACGTAATAAAAATGGGAGTTCCTATTTAAAGTAACGCAGTTGATATCCGTTTGACCTATGGTAACGCCATCTGATTTCCCCCTTCAAGCTAGACAAGTTTCGTTCTTTGTAGTTTTTTCGTTTGATGCTTATTTCGTGAGATATTTGGCCCGGTCACGATCAATGTCCCACCCTATACATGTATAAACAGAAAAAATTTAAAGCATAACAATTCGGAGTATCTACATCAATGTGCGAAGGGATATACGCCTGAGTCACATTTTTTTGTGTAGCCGTTAACGTAGCTAATAACTTGCGATTTGGCGACGATATCGCGCCATTTCACCATGAATATCGAAGCATTTTCTCTGAAGCTGGAGCCTGCAGATAATGATGGATGAAGGAGTGTATTTTATTTGCATCGCTTTTACTTGTGGTTTACTTTTGATGTGTGGTGAAAGTAGGGCACTTCTATAATCAATGAAGGTGATTCTTCATCTGTCGGTAAAAGTGTATGTCGCATGGTTGACTGAACATCGTAAATTTAGCGAGCTTACTTAATGAGCACGTTGGCATTCCGATTTCAGTAACAAAATACCGGTCGTGCAAGGAAATGGAAATACTGGACTTTACTTATTTATCATTTTAAATTATTGTTACTAAGGTTATATAAGATTTGCAATGACAGAATCTTTTTTAAAACAATATTTGAAGTTTCATGATGTTCCAATATACGGTTGGAGGGTAGGACCACCCGCTTGGGATTAAATATTTCAGTTTTCTTCACAATTGCGATAATGGTCATTTCGTTGTGGTGACTAGTTTTGGACTGTGACATCCATTGCAAAAGCATAGCCTTAGACGTAAAAGTAATCATACGGTTCACCAATGGACATGTGAGTAAGCAAATGTGCAATATTCATAGGCCAAAAATCATTAAATGAGCACAAAATGCTAAACATCGTGTGAATATACAATGTGTTCGTTTGGAAAGAAACCGTATTGTATACTTATATGAAGTCTAACATTCTGTATTCACGTAATGATCTCTAACGACGACCAATGAACATCTGATTACTCACATGTGCATTGGTGGACTGAATGATTACACTTATGTCTAAGGCTACGCCTTTAAAATGGTCCGAAATGAGTCACGACAAAGAAATGACTGTTATCCCAACTGCGACGGATATTGGAAGAAAATAAAAAGGTTTGGAATACTAATTTCTTGTGTCAGCAATCGATTTGCACTCCATACTGTCACAAGAAATATTGATGTCACATTCAGGGGGTGGACAAAAACGATGAACACACGAAAAACGCAACGCATTAGCATGCCTACTACGGTGTAGGCAATCTGTTGCTTTCATAACAGCTTCCAGTCGTCTCTGAATGGATTAATACTGGTTCCGTATGGATTTCAAGGGAACACTACACCATTAATTCTGCAAAATTGTGAGAAGTTCAGGTGACGATGGTACAGCTGGGTAGTGACCATGCTGCCTTCTCTCCAAATAGATCACAGAGGCTCAGTAATATTGAAACCTGGTGACTGCGGTGACCAGGGCAGATGTGGAAATTCTTTATCGTGCTCACAAAACCAGTCCTGGACGATGTGAGTTGCGTGAACAGGGGCCCTGCCATATTGGAACAGAGCCTCACCATCGAGGAACAAACATAGTACCATACGATGTACCTGATCAGCAAAAATTGTCAGATACACTTTGTCAGTAATGCGACGTTGTAGAGTAAGCACGGAGCCTGTGGAATATCACAATGTGGTTGAACAGATCATCACTGCCATGTTTCACTATTGTGTTGCAAAATCATCAGTAAATTGAAAACAGTCGAAACAAGACTCGTCCAACCAAATTACTTTCTCCCATCGCTCTTCACTCCAGGTTTCACGGCTCCGACAAAAGCTTTTCCTGTTACAGACATTTTCATAAATGATGAATGGTTTTGGAAGTCCAGCTCCCAATGCACTTCCCTGTTTACGGGGAAGCATGCCAGATTGGTTTTCTTGAGAGCCCATTGTCCAGGGCTCTCAGTTGTGAAACACCGATTCAATGTTTCCTCTTTCTTGATGTGAAATAATACAATATCCTTGTAAAATTAAAATATAAACCTCCGGATGTCCAAAGAATCAGTGTCATGGTAACCAGGAAATAATTTTGCAGAGGACATCATGTACCCTCCACTGGATTGAGGGAAGGAAGCTGCAGCTACAGACCGAGAGCCTGGTGGCTGTACACGTTCAATGTGCCACAACGAAATGAGTTGCTGTGTTGTTTTGGCGACAGCCTTTCATGATCACTCAACAGAAACGTAAGTCTGGGTTGTAACTAAGTGGATGATGTGCCGTGTAAATCTTCGATACTTTGCCTCTTGAAATACCAAGCACTTCGGATGTCTTAATTACTGAAGTACCCACCACAGGAGCACCAACAATTTGCACCCGTCCCAGTTTACCCAGCTCGGGCAAAATGCACTCCATTCTTTTACTCTCGACGAGGCTGTTTACCAGTTCCACTTAGCAAATAATTAAACATTGCAACTCTGTTTCTCACTGTTCACATGTTTCTTTTTCTTTATTCCAAGTCTGTTGCAGGAGCAGATCCTTTCGCAGTAAATGTGTCCTCAAGTTGGTGACATCCAGAACAAAGTACACTTCAGTTATACCGATAGAAAGTCCCATTTCACATTCATTGTTCGTTGGAACACATGATAACTGTTCGATACTGTGAACAAAAACCATTACTGAACACTTCGCGATTGAAACTATCAGTAAAGACCAGAAAAACTATCGATTATATTATATCTAACTCTGTCGCTAGATCTGTGATTAGCACCTAGTTTTCAAATTAAAAACGCGTAATGCAATGTTAACTTAAAATGTGAGTGTAACTGTCATCATAAACCACATACGTAACAGAAAAACGAGCCACAAGTCAGCATAGCGCGCGGCCATAGCGCTGAGTGCGGCGCGGCATAGCTCGAGGTGGGTAAATGTCCATATGCACAAATTATTTATCCGAGGCTAGAAGTCTCCACCCAGTGTCAAAAACTTTTTCGACGTGTTAGCTTAATTTCTAACAGAGAAATGTGTGACCTAAAATGTACAAAACGTTAAATGCTCAACGACTAAATTTTTCACTGAGAACTTTTCGCAATACCTCTAGCGGCACTTAATAATTTTTTAAATATCACATAACCAAAAATAACGTGGAAAAGAGAGCCTGTTCATTATCAAGCTGCGATATCAGAGTATAAGATGCGAAAGAATTTTTTTTTATCAAATAGTCTCTTAAAAATCGAATGAGAAAGACTGCATAGCAGATATCATGCGTGAAAACCAAAACAGTGATTTTTAATTTTTTACTAAAAAAGTAAAAGTTTTACTCAGAAAGTAACTACACAGAGCGATGTAGCATTGCTTCCCCTACATAAAATATTAATTAAATTGACTAACGCTACAACACTTTCACCATGCGAAAAAGACATGGAGCTATGTGTCTTCTATTGGTATCATGTCGTACGCATGCGAAGCCACTGGTGTGTATTAGGTTGGTACCTAAGTTCGTGGCGTGTTTGTTTTGCATGCTGATATTCCGGTTGCTATGGGTTTAATTACAGATTGTTACCTTTATTTCTAGTTCACTGCTGCTATCTGGGTTTGCATATCGCTGTTTCGTCATTTGGAGATAATGAGTTGAACTGTGGATGCTAGAAAATTGAGTGCCGAGTGGGGAAATCGGAAAACTTACGACATATGCTTCTGTTGAGCCTAAAAGAGGGGTGGCAGCAGAGAAGGCAGCCAGATGCATTTTCGCCATGTGTGGGGATAATACCATTGGACAGAGCAGTGAAAGGGAATTATTTTTCTAGTGTTAACGAGACTCGATTTGACATCAGTTACTCTCCACATCAGGAAGATATCTAGGGTTTGATGAAGATCGTTTAGAAGTATTAATCATCAACGATCCACGTCAGGGTACTCGATAACTGGTAAATGTGATGAAGTGTGATCATTCAACTATGGGGCGACATTTCCATGCTGTGGGGATGGTTCAAAAAGCGAAAATCACAAAATTCAGCTGGTGACCATAAGTGTCTCATCTGTTGGTTCGTGAACAACACCGAATATTCGTATCATGGACCGTTATTGGTAACGAGAAATGGTGTCATTATGCTAACACAAGGAAAAAAGGAATAGTTGAGCCCAAACAAAGCAGCAAATTCCCCTAGCAAACACCTGTGCGCATTCATAAAAGATAATGTTTGCATCTGATGGAACAGCGATGGTGTGGTGTACTATGAATTGCTTCCACGAAGCGTAACCATCACTGCTGACATTTATTGTCGACAAGTGATCAGCATTGCTGACGCAATCCAAGGATAAAGACCAGGAAGACCGTATGAAGTGATGCTAATCCACAAGGACGCCGGCCCGCATTCTTCTAAACTGACAGAAAACTCTATACGAGAGTTGGGCTGGGAAATCATTTCATATGCACGTTATTCATCTGACCTAGCAACTTTAGATTTTCACCTTTTCCGCTCTATAGCGAATAACCATCAAGGTACTTCCTTCCAGAATGAAAATGAGCTCCTCACATAGCTCGACGTGTTTTCGCTTAAAAACCAAGTGATCCTACAGTGGCGGAATCGAAAAGTAACGTCAGTGTTTCTGTTATGTGTATCTGTTGTGTTAACTGAACTTACGTAAAAACTTATGCGCAATGTTTGCTATGTCATGCGTTACATCGCAGGTAATGCTACTTCGGTGTGTGCGCTGCTAAGGGTCATAATGGACGTGGCGAAGGGGCCGGTTTGTTTACATGAGAACAACTGGCCCTTTGTCCCCGAATACAATCAGCTCCACAGCTACCACAAAGGCTCTATCCGACCCTGATTGGGATATTTTATTTACACATCTAACGTGTCATATCATACCAAGTAAACCAACAGCACTGTGTTCCCTATCTTCGATTTCTCTTCCCAACAATCTCCTCATCTCAGTTTCAATAATTTCATTTCATTATTTAATCTTTCATGTTCAGGCTATATCTCAGAAAATTCGCTTTCCTCAATTCTAGAGCAATGTCAATAATTTTGTCCAAATTACTGTGCCACTGAAACACCTACCTTAAATTGCCTGTGAATTATAAACCAGCTTGCTATCAATTCAAAGTAATGATCAAGTAACACAGTTACTTACATAAAAAACAGTTTTGCAACACCTCGGTTCCGAGAGTTGTGGAAACTATACAGGAAATTGGCATAGATATCAACATATATATATAATTTCCGCCCTTTTTATTGGCCATAAACACCACACATTGCATGCTGTACCACCATACAACGAGACCTTCAGAGGTAGTGGTTCAAATGTCTCTGAGCACTATGGGACTTAACATCTGAGGTCATCAGTCCCCTAGAACTTAGAACTGCTTAAACGTAACTAAGCTAAGGACATCACACACATCCATGCCCGAGGCATGATTCGAACCTGCGACCGTAGCGGTCGCGCGGATCCAGACTGAAGCGCCTAGAACTGCTCGGCCACACCGACCGGCAGAGGTGGTGGTCCGGACTGCTGTACACACCGGTATCTCTGATTCCCAGTAGCACGTCCTCTTCCATTGATGGATGCCTGTGTTCGTCGTGGCATACTATCCACAAAGTCATCAAGGCACTGTTGGTCCAGATTGTCCCATTCCTCCACGGCGATTCGGAATAGATCCCCCAGAGTGGTTGGTTGGTCACGTCGTCCATAAACAGCACTTTTCAATGTATGCCATTCTTGTTCGATAGGGTTCATGTCTGGAGAACATTTTGACCACTCTAATCGAGCGATTAGTCATTCACAAAATGTGCACGATGGGGTGCGAATCGTCGTCCATGAATATCTCGTCAATATGCTGCCGATTTGGTTGCACTGTCGTTTGGAGGATCGCAGTCACGTATCGTACAGCCGTTATGGCGCCTTCCATGACCACCAGCGGCGTACGTCGGTCACACATACTGCCATCCCAAAACAGCAAAGAACCTCCACCTTGCTGTACTCGCTGGACTGTGTGTCTACGGCGTTCAGCCTGACTGGGTTGCCTCCAAACAAGTCTCCGACGACTGTCTAGTTGAAGGCATATGCGACACTCATCGGTGAAGAGAACTTGATGCCAGTCCTGAGCGGTCAATTCGGCGTGTTGTTGGGCCTATCTGTACCTCACTGCATGGTGTCGTGCTTGTAAAGATGGACCTCGCCATGGACGTCGGGAGTGAAGTTGCGCATCATGCAGCCTATCGCGCACAATTGGAGTCGTAACACGACGTCCTGTGGCTGCATGAAAAGCATTATTCAACACTGTGGCGTTGCTGTCAGTGTTCCTCCGAGCCATAATCCGGAGGTAGCGCTCATCCACAGCAGCAGTAGCCCTTGGGCGGCCTGAGTGAGGCATATCATCGACAGTTCCTGTCTCTCCGTATCTCCTCCATGTCCGAACAACATCGCTTTGTTTCACTCCGAGACGCCTGTACACTTCCCTTGTTGACAGCCCTTTCTGGCACAAAGTAGCAATGCGGACGCGATCAATTCACTGTATTGACCGTCTAGGCATGGTTGAATTACAGACCACACGAGCCGTCTTCCTCATTCCTGGTGGAATGACGAACTGATTGGCTGTCGGACCCCCTCCGTCTAAGAGGTGCTGCACATGCATTATGCTAAGGACAAGACACACACCCATGCTCGAGGGAGAACTCGAAACTGTGACGGAGTAGCCGCGCGAACCGTGGCAAGACGCCTAAGTCCGCACGGCTACCCCGCGCGGCCATCTTTGGGAGGGTTTAGTGACAACTCTGAACAGTCAAAGAGACTGTGTCTGTGATACAATATCCACAGTCAACATCTGTCTTCAGGAGTTCTGCGTACCTGGGTGTTGCAAAACTTTTTTTGATGAGTGTAGCGGAAACTGTCAAAAGCTCCATAACGCTGTTCACAAATGATGCGGTTGTCTATAAGAAGGGAGCAAAGCCAGAAGAGTACACGGATCTGCAAACTGGCCTGCAGAAGACTGATGAATGGTGCAGGGGCTGGGATTGAAACGTAAATAAAAGAATAATATTGTGCATACTTAGGAGAAGATATTCACTCCTGCACAACTACACCACTGATGCCAAATTGTTGGAAACAGTACCTAAACAGTAAAATCTCTGGCGATAACCATCCGGAAGGAACTTAGGTGGAATGACCACTTGAAATAAATAGCAGGAGAACCAGATACCAGATTGAGGAAAATACTATGAATCTTAGGGAAAATTAATCCATCAACAAAAGAAGTGGCTTCCAAAACAGTTGTTTGACGTAGTCTTGAATATTGCTCATCACTCTGGGATTCATAAGAGGTAAGAATAACAGAAGAGCGAGAGAGAGAGAGAGAGAGAGAGAGAGAGAGAGAGAGAGAATACAACAAAGTGCATTGCGTTTCTTCACAGGGTTTCTGAGTCGGAGCGAGGGTGTTACGTCGATGCTCAACAAACTCCAATGGCAGAAGCTACAAGAGAAGCGTTGTGTATCACGAAATAGTTTACTATTGAGATTACGAGGGACTACGTTCCAGTAAGAGCCGGACAACATATTACTTCCTCCCACATACGTCACGCGAAATGACTACAGCGAGAAAACTCGAGAAATTAGAGCTAGTACAGAAATTTATCTAAAATTATTCTTCCCAGGCGCCATGCAGCAATAAGGACTGGGGGATCCGCCACACACCCTGTGATTGGTTGTGAAGTACTGAGGTACATGCAAACTATTAAGAAATATTCACTTCCTTGAATTGTGGTTCCACTATAATTTCATTTCGAATTTCCTTACTTCAAGGAAGAAAACTTATTGAGAATGTTACTAACGTCAAGTGTAGTAGCTGTATCGTATTCTACCGATAAGATGGCTAAATTTAACAATATGCATTTACCTATCCTTAATCTTAAATAGATTCTCATACTTAATTTGTTGAAATTGTTTTCACAAGACTTCGCAGTCATCAGTATTGTCATAAATATTCTCAAATCTCTTTATATGTTAGGATAACCATTTCTTATCCACAATTAAACCGTATCTCTTCCTTGTGTTATTTCGTCTCCCTCTGTGTACAGCCATATGTTTCATGTATTCACTCATTTTTCGTGAAGAAATGCCAAATCGGAAAAGGAAAACAGCAAGCGCACTCGATCATAGTTTCGTGGAATGTTGCGCCCGTTTGAAAGCAAGTGAAAAATATAAGCACAGGGATGTGTTCCTGAGTTAATAAGATGTACTAAAATCACACGTTTTTATTCATTTCCCAAGTATTGTCATAGACACTTGGGACGTCATACAGATAGTCAAGAACTCAACGTCTGTCAGACTCTGATAAAATATAAAGCTTTACTTCTAAATAGTACAGGCAAGAGCAAGAGAATTCATTCCTTATCTGTGGTGAGTGCCTGTATAAGGCAACCAATCATTAACTTTATTTTCGCAATGGTGACAGTACTGAGACTATGCTATCCTACAGTTTCTTCCTCAGTATATATATCAAACTATCAAAATATTTGTGTGTTTCAAATAGCTATTTATTATTATTTTAGTTCACACACGCACAGACACACACACACACACACACACACACACACACACACACACACACACACACACAAAATTAAAATTGATGGTTGCGAGATAAATTTTATATATAGTAAACGATACGGTTTACTTAAAAGAGTGGGAATAATATTTTCTGTTGTTTATTGTTGGTGCTGACAACTCTACAATAAAGTTACTGAGTTACTATTAGTTTGTCGCATAAGTTCGTAGGGTTTTCCGGTAAGTTTAATAAACACAACAGATATAAACAGCCGGCGGGTGTGGACGAGCGGTTCTAGGCGCTTCAGTCCGGAACCGCATTGCTGCTACGGTCGCAGGTTCGAATCCAGCCTCGGACATGGATGTGTGTGATGTCCTTAGGTTAGCTAGGTTTAAGTAGTTCTTAGTCTAGGGGGCTGATGACCTCAGATGTTAAGTCCCATAGTGCTTAGAGCAATTTGAACCAGATATAAATAACAGAGACTTCAGTCATCAATAATAATTCACCTTCACTATTTACAAGGGTCTGCCAACACTGGGGTAACTTTTCGATTCCATGAGTGTAGAAATCACGCAGTTTTGAGGCGAAGTACTGGTCGAGCAATGTTCGGAGCGTATTTTCATCCGTAAACGAAGTTCCATGAAGAATGTTCGATAGAGAGTAGAACTGTCGTGCGGTTTCTTCTTCAAGGCAATCCTCAGCCTCATTCTGAGGGTGCAAAATCAGGTGAATAAGGTGATTGTGGAATGACTTCCCAATCCAACTCTTGTTTAAAGTTTTTTATCAGTATACCACAGAGATTCCCAATCTATCTAAGACCATTACTTTGAGTGCAATCAAATACTAACTACTACCCAACACCACCCCCATTCCATCCTCACACCATCTTTAACATTACCGCCTAGCTAAGCTATTGAACGAAAAAGAACTTTCTTTAAACACTTTCATTTTGAAATAGCGAAGGAGAAATATGGTGGCATTTTGCACCTATCTCCAATCTGTCGTGAAGTGAAAATAACAGAGAAAATCAAAAATGTTTTATCTGCAACAATTAACTTCACTTTCCAGGTACTTCTTTACATAGTCACCGTTCCGACTAAGACATTCGTCGTAGCGTAGTACCAACTTTCCAGTACCCTCGTCGTAAAGGGGAGCAGCCTGTGATTTGCGCCATTCCCTACGCTGGTCTGCAGCCCGTTGTCTGTGCCAAGAATTCTGTTATAGTCAGCATTTCATATGACCGAAGGGATGAAAATCATAGGGAGAGAAGTCCTGGCTGCATGGTGGGTGATCAAACACTATCCATTTAAAATACTGAGGGATCGTCTTCCGTTACATCTGCAGTGAACGGACGAGAATTTTTTATAAAGAAGACAGTTACGTTACGTGGGCTGCATGAAATCAGGAGAAACCTCTCAGACGGTTGTTCACACTTGGCGGGACACGCTATTATTCTCTATTTATGTTTACGTGTTCACTTCGCGCTAAGAACTGAATGGTGCGGCGTGACGCGATAGTCGAACATGTCAGAGATACTGCACGAGACGTATGTACAGAGTTTCACCGGGTTGTCACTGTGGTTTTATTTCACAACTGATCGGAGCATGAAAAAAAAACAGCCTTTGTAATATTTGTTGTAGGTTGTTTATTAAACCACGAACTAGCGAGGTAGTGGAGCAGTTGGTACTGTACATACTTCATCTACACCCTGCGCCCCCATTTAAAATAACCCAAATTAAAATGTGTGCACTATACTTATTTCTTGTAAGTCACTTGAATGCTAGACTCCTTAATTCTGAACAGGCTGAAATTGCATGACGTCAAGCAGTCAGTGTTTTGTGTCTGACCCTCACCATTAACAACAACAATAACAATAATAATAATAACACAGTGTAGATGTTGCAGTAATGTAGTATCCATTATGTATTGTTATGTTGTGTTGTCACTTCGTTCATGTATCTGCCGCGATGAAAGTAATGGAACCATTTCTGGTCCATGTAGGACCTACCGACAATTGGGAGGAGACATTTTCATGATGTATTTGAGAATATGCGACGTATAACATATTTGTCTGAATACTGTTATACGGGGGTTATTCGGAAAATAAGGAACGATCGGTCGCGAAATGGAAACCACAGTGAAAATCCGATGAAGTTTTGCACAGGTGTGTTGGGCAGTGTCTCTAGTATGTCCGTCGATCGCGTTAAGCCGTTCTGTTTAGTTCTGAGCACACAGGAAGCACTTAAAGGTACCCGGGACAGTAGTGTCTCCTGCCAAGCACGAGGGCCTGGTGAGAAATTTCGCCCGAAGCTATGCAGCCAACATTACAGAACTGTCGTGCGGTTTCTTCTTCAAGGCAATCCTCAGCCTCATTCTGCAGGGGCAGTGAAATGCTCCTGCATCGTTTTCAGTTGGAAATGTTGGATTACCCACAATAAAGCCCGTAACTGTCTCCCTCTGAGTTTCATCTCTCCTCACAGGAACCGTTGGCTATGAAAACATATTTTGGCACAGACAACGAGCTGTAGGGCATCGTAGAGAATGGTGGAAAGCACTGGCGGCTGTCTTCAATAACGAGGGTATTGGAAAGTTGGTTCAACGCTACGAAAAACGTCTAAGTCGCTGGAAGTTGTAGCTAACTGTTGCAAATAAAACAGTTTTGATTTTCACTGTGGTTTCCATTTCGCGACCTATCGTTCCTTACTTTCCGAATAGCCCTCATAGGTGCATGGAACAAAGTAAAAAGGAAGTGAGGAAGATGATGTTCATGCAAATCGTTTCACAAGTTGCAACCTTCACCAAATTGCGCCCAATCTTAATGCTAGTTTTGAAACATAAATGTAACTATTGTCAATTTTTTTTAAAAGCAATAATAGTAACTATCTTTAAAAAATTATTTAGTTTCGTGATCGAAACTCAGTTGAAGTCTTTTCTATTTAAACCCTAGAAAAAGTCATTTTACCCCGGTCTGGGAACCATTGTCCAGCAGAATTCGGGTGGGCGCTATCATGGAGAAGCATCACTTCACAGTCTTCCCGGTCTTTATTCTTGGACTGCGTATGCAAGACGTCTCACCTGTTGACAATAAATACCAGCTGTGATGGTTACAACTCGGGGAAGCTATTCTTAGTACACCACACCGTCGCTTTTGCACCAGATGCATAACATTATCTTTTGTGGATGCGCGCATGTCTTTGTGTGGGTAGCTCCTGTTGTCTGGGCTCAACCGTTGCTTTCTTTTCCTTACGTTAGCATGATGACACAATTTTTTGCCACAAGTAACGACACGGGAAAGAAATTAACAGTGTTGTTGACGAGACAAATTATGGAGAGCAAGCAGAAATATTTATAAGACAACAGGTTGATTTTTGTGATTTTTTCTCATGGCATGGGGTACCCATACACCCGATTTTTGAACCTTCCCCATTGCTTGCAAATGTCGCAACATGTTCGAATGATCACAGGTCACCACATTTGCCAGTTCTCGAGTACATTGAGTAGATCATTCTGGGTTAATTCGTGTAAACGATCTTCATCAATCCCGGACGCTCTTCGTTAGCATCTGAAGTCACTAATGTCAAAACGATACTCCTAAAAACGAGAAACCCATTTTATTGCTGCTTTCTGTCCAATGACATTATTTCTATACACGGCGCGAACGTTTCTGGCTGTCTCCTCTGCTGTCATCCTTCTAATGGACTCAAACAGAAGAATATGTTGGAAATGTTCCGACTTCTCCACTTGGTACCCCATTTCCTAGCGAGCACAGTTACATTCACTATCTCTAAATGACAAAACGACAGTATGTAAACTCAAACCCGCAACAGTGAACTACAAATAAAAATCAGAACCAAAGTGCACTCTACGCTCTTATGCACAAAACTAATACAAGAAAAAATTTTGGAACTGGCAACGGGACTACTCCATATGTGTTTTAGATCAGCAACTGGTATTCTCGCTGATATGGTTTGTAATGATTGAAAATTATAACCGAGCGAGGTGGCGCAGTGGTTAGCACACTGGACTCGCATTCGGGAGGACGACGGTTCAATCCCGTCTCCGGCCATCCTGATTTAGGTTTTCCGTGATTTCCCTATATCGTTTCAGGCAAATACCGGGATGGTTCCTTTGAAAGGGCACGGCCGATTTGCTTCCCAATCCTTCCCTAACCCGGGCTTGCGCTCCGTCTCTCATGACCTCGCTGTCGACGGGACGTTAAACACTAACCACGATGACGACGACGACGACGACGAAAATTATACTGCCCTTTCGCCAGCAAACAGTAGACTGAAGCAGGCTTGGTTGATGTATTTAATCCCTTTACGAATTCATGGTCAGCATACCACTTGCGAGCCATCGGACAAACTCGAGCGACAATATGACATTTTAAAGAGGCATGCCGCAGTTGTAGGAGAGAGAACAAAAACTGTAAAGACCTGAGTTTTCAACATGGTCCGTTGGCCGTATATAAGATGTCTTTTCCGGTTTCAGAGAGAATCTAGGAGTCCATAGCTGGCCAGGGTAAACAGGTAAATCAAAGTGTAAACAACACTCATGGACCATGCCTTAAGACTGTTCCGACTGTCCGACTACTGTCTGTAAGGCAGTACGAGGAACAATCTGTGATCGCGGGACATGTGATCAGCATCTCGCCAGTCCCTGCAGCCGTTATTTGCACTAGATGAATCCTAGAGGTGCCGCTGCTTCTCATTTGGCCTCACGGGGCTGAGTGGACCATATTACACATCTCCATACCTCAGAAAAAAAATTGGCGAGGCATCAGTAATTGAATACAGGTCCTTCCACGTGGACATCAGCGACAATAACAAATTTTTTAAATTTATTTTTTATTGACCTGGTTTAGATTCGACCCTGCAGCCTTTAAGTTCTCAGACCAACATTCCAACATAAGACCTTTGTCTCGAGTACTGTTGATTTTACACCAGTTAGACTCTTGACTTTGCGTACCCAGTAAGGGTGTCGGCTCAGGTTCTGCTGAAACCTAAGTAAGTCTTGTGCTTGTCTCTTTAATCTGCGTCTTCTCTAGTGTTCTTTACTAACCTCTCACACAATGCCTTCCTAGAAACTTCCTGCCAGATACAAACCGTGTGTCCGACTGGCACTCGAACATGGAAACTAGCCTTTGGCGGGCCATGTTCTTATCTACTCTTTTTCTCAAAGGAAGGGGTGAGGGAAAGTGAACAATCCAGGGCCTGGCTTCCATGTTCCGTTGCCTACCCTCAGGAACCAAGAAAGACATAGGGAACATAAATGATTTATTTATTTATTTTCATTTTCTGTTTTCTTTTATTTATTATTAATACCACCGATAATAGCAGGATACCAAGGATATCAAGGCCATTTTTCTCCCCGACAGCAAACAAGTACCATTCGGCTGCAGAGGCGGTCTGCCCAAAGAAAAATATTTTCCATGTCGTATGGTTGTAAATAATTTCATGTTACGCTTCCTCTGGCCTCTTTAGTACATTTGAGAGTGATCAATCTGAATGAGGTTGCTCCTGCGTTGGTACACACTTTTAGGTAACTAAAGGTTGCAAAAAGAATCTATAGAACTACATGGAATCGAGTGCTTTATAAGCAGTGCGTATTCGAACAGTGGACGTCAAACTATTCCTTAAGAGCCAATATTGACATTGTAGGGCGACACCTGCGGGCTCAGAGAAGTGTTTAGTCGAAGAGATATTCAGTTTACACCGAACCGTAGTTATTGACAGAAGCTTACCACCTATGCAGTTTCAATGCACACGTTATAAGGTATCACACCAAATACTTTGAAATGGAAAGGAAAATAATATACGCGAACTGCATGCGTTTTTAATAATGCCTACATAGTGACCAATTTTACGTAACTATGCCGATAGTGTGGCCAGCGCCGTCGCAACAAGTCTCCAAGTATGTTTTTCCAATTTCCGTGTACATTTTTTACGATCTGAAAGTACAGCAAGCGGCTACAGCAGTCGTTTTCAATTGGACTTCTGTATATATAAGCGTTTAGAAATCAGTTTTATGTGTTGTATTATGCATGTTCTTTGGAACTAAATAACTCTTTTTTGGTATAAACACTTGGACTATTTTTCTCAATTGGACGCCGTATTGGCATTAGTGATTCACCGAAGAAACTATAAACCTGAAATCAATAACAAGGAACTGCACGTGTAGGTCAAATGAAGTTGAGGAAACAAGAATAATACAAATGACTTATTTTACGTCAAATTGCTCAAAAAGAAACAAGTTTTTACGAAAAAATAACGGAACAAACGTCCTCGGACCATTCTCCTTGACCACAACGACCATGTGTATTAGAACTAGTCTGGCCACTTCTCAGCGGGCAGCAGCGCTTTTCAGGGCAGAAAATGTTCTATGGGCACTTGTCTCCTGCTGCCTTCTTCCACCTACCTTACTATTAATTGATAATCAATATAAATTAATATCTCATATTAATCAATACATTAACAGCATTATGAGACAGGATCAAAAATGTTTACTAAATGTTTTGAATATCATTTTTCTTTTATACATTATATTTTATTACAACAGCCTTGATTTGATTTCTTATTAGTTACTACAAACATGTACCACATTTGAAAGTGTTTCTGTCACGAATCCGTGTAACTTCCCTTTGACATATATACCGCAATAGTTGAGCGATGCTAGTGGCGCAAGCTCGTGAGTCGTCAGCATTGAAATAATAAAACATTCCGCCCCCACTCTCACTTCTATCACCCCCAAAGTAGCCGCTCTCCATACCTCTTTGCCCCTGATGTAAGCGGAAAACTTCTCTTAGATCACGGCTCAATTCACTACGTCAATTAAATTTAAGTATATCTTAAAAACATTACTGTCTCTTTCAGTATTTTTGTTTGGTCCTCAGGAAGAAAAATACACCCTTAAGAAGCTCTTTAGGTCAGCTGACGTTTTTGGATTAGTTGTTGGGCGCATATTGTTATAAAATACAGATGAGAAGTACGGGCTGCTAGCTTACTACATTCGGTCCGTAAGCGGCCCGAGCGGCCGCAGTTTGACGACCGCTGATTTAGACCTCAAGTTACCCACACTGACAACAATTATACGAAAATTATTGGCATTATCTACAGACTGCTGATACAGACCTTTTCGTATTCTACCAAACGTACTGAAAATTGCCGCCTGATTCTCCTCGTCCAAGGATATCTGTGACCAGTAATGCACTTGCGACATTCCCAGATGCGAACGTAGAGTCACAGTTCTGAGACCTTCTCCACGTAGGATTTGGTTTATATACAGCTGCGTAACTTCCGCCACTTACGTAACATTTGTTTCTGCGCCTAAATGACTTTGGTGGATAACAAAGAGAATCCTGCAGTATCGCCTAGTTTTACTTTAGATTCTGAGAAACGATGATTCGTGACCATAAACTAGATTTGTTAATTATCCTAGAATATTGATCTGCCTCTACAGAATTAGGTGTTGTTTACAATTGACTGGCAGTTGAGCTCACACTTAACTGCGACTGGTTAACTATTCATCCAAAGAATCTTCTCATCTGCAGCGTGGGAATCTAGAGTTGTGTCGGAACGGAAATTCTGTTTGAATCCGATATCCACTGAAGGTCGAACCGATCGTCGCTATTGACATGCATCGTTCGTCAGACTTTTACTCCATTTGTGAACTTTTATTGGTACAAAGTAATTCGTGTACAGCCGATGCTGTGGGAGTGACGTAAGGCTTGTTCATTCCTTGTACAATGCGCGCTTAATTGTCCGTGTTCTGTCATTCTGATTAAGAATTCTCTTTAATGGCCGCTGAGGTCAACCAGACAGTCAGTAAGAGACGCGGTGAAGACTAGCGTCGTTCTCGGTATTGATCGGAAGCTGTTAGTTATAAGAACAAACATCGTGTGGAGCAAATCACAGCCAACGTGGAGTCCGATTTGCTCGCGACTTCCTTACAGACTGCTGGAACAACGGGTGTAATTGTGCTTTTCCAGCAATTCTTCATTTTCTTACACCCATGAGCTGGCATTCGCAGCAGGACGAGCCGCTAACGTGGCAGTACACGGCTGCCTCCATTCTCAAGTTCGACGTGCGCATTCTGCACGCAATAGGCGTTTGGGCTCTGCCGGTGACGAGAGTTTATCGAGCGTACACGGGCGCCATCCTCGTTCTGGTCGTGGCGTACTCCGTCGAAGCCGTGATCCACATCAGGTTAGCGCGTTTCAATCTCGACGATGTCACGCTCGCCGTGTCCACGTACGCGGTGATAGTCAGCAGCGCGTGCAAACTGCTGTCCTTCCTGCACCACGAGCCCGGCTACTGGCGCCTGGTGCGGTGGCTGGACGCGCTAGTGGCCGAACAGAAGCAGTTCTGTGAGGAGCGACCTCGGCTGCAGGCGATATTCGACAGGGCCCAGAAGCGCGCCACTCGCTTCACGCACGCCCTGCGCATATACAACACCTCGCTGATACTGGCCTGGGTGTTCATACCGCTGATGGCCCCGCCGGGACAGAGGCCTTTGCCATTCCAGCAGCTCCCACTGTCGGAGACGGACGATTTCCCGCTCTACATCGCATCCTACTTGTTGCAGTCCGTCTGCATGCTCTACATGAGTTTGGTCAGCGGCTGCCTTGACGGCTTCTTCACGGCGGTCATGATCCACACGGCTGCGCAGTTTAGAATTCTGGCCTGGCGCATTGCTGAACTCCGACAGAATAACGAGGAGCGAAAACAGCAGGCAAGATCCGATGTCTATGAGAAATCTCGTAAGGCTGCGGCGACTGACAACGTGTACGAAGAACTGCGTCTTTGCATCCGAACTCACCAGGAAATTACAAGGTATTCCGTCGTTGACAATATTTTGTGGACTAGCCACCCTCCATATTATTCCCTGGTTACTTTGTGAAAGTACTAACATATAAATAATTACACTGTCCATTTGCCTCAACCAAGACGCTCTGAAAGACGTGTTCAGCATATTGTTTTCGGTTTCAATTACCAGTTCCAGTAACTCAGTACAACCTAAGTTTTGACAAAGATAAAGGGCCAACCATTGCAACTGAATTCTTACAGTACCTGCTTCTGACATAATATTTCATTGTTTATACATTACAAAAATGTATCTGAACAGCTGCCATCAGTCTTACGTTGTACGTACATTAATATAGGGCCCATGCAATTAGCTCTCTGTAACCGTACTTCAGGCAGACTAGTTAATTTATATGTGTGTTCTTGGCATCCATTTAGGTTTGTGTAAGCTTCCTTGAGGCATAACTAGTTAATTTACCTGTAAATTTTTGAATCTTGAATGAATCGATCTCGAAGAATGAGGCAATTTCGTTATGAAGATGTTCTGTATAATATGGAATGAAAACGTGAAAAATGAGAGTTTTCGAGGCCTCTTCAAACACAGTTGGACGCTTCACCAATGCTACGAATAGTTTAAATAACTTCTTGAACACCTGCAACAGTCAACTTCGTAAGGTGTCAGGATAATCCGACACCTTCCATGAAAACCCTGACATGATAAGCAGATCGAGTAGTATGTCACATAGGTCCGAATAAATCGTGACATTAAATTAACCAAAGTAATACGAGTAACGAGTGAGCAAATGGAATACCACAGACTAACACAAGAATGCCTAAATGCATGTCATACCTTCCCACCGTGAGACAGACGCAGTTCCGAGGGGAGAAACGAGAACAGAAGCCGAGAGCAGACCCGTGTTAAGCTGAAGGCCCTACGATAAGGGACGGACACCCACGTCGCCAGCTAAACGCTAAGTCCAATCCCTAGCCCATGTTAAAAGCAGTATAGATCTTACGATAACAGAAAAAGGGCCACACCACCCGCAAGTTTTAGGGTGAGACTTTTTCGCGTCTCTGTTACGTTGCAAGCTTTAAAAACATTGCCCCACCACGAAAAGTATAACGTTTCTCATTGGATGGACAGAATTTTTGTAGGCGGAGCTTAAGGTTAACATTGAGACCTTGATTGGTCAGATGAAAACACAGCCAGATAGTTTTTTTTTAACCAACTTCGGTAAATTGTAGTGGGAGAAGTTAGGAGAGAGTTGCTTGCGAAACGGCGAGGTGAGTGGAGCTGTGCTGCCCGCCGCCCCTGACGAACACCGACAAGGTAATGAATGCACGTGATGTTGGATAACAGCGCATAAAGCTTCACTCAGATCTGCGTAATACTAGTGATTGCGTAATACTAGTGTCGATCGTCAATTGAAGCTCATGGTGTTCACATTTGACACTTGAAGTAAAAATCTGAAATGCGATGATTTTTCTGTTATATAGTTATTGAGAAGCCACATCAGCCACTGTAATTTACGACAAGTTAGATAAGTAATTAAACATAATTGAGGGTCACTGTAGACCATTTTGATAGCTTTCTCTTTTGTGAAACTTAATTTAAACCTAGACTATAGATGTGATATGGCACAGGTCATCCTTCGATCCATTGTAGAACTTGGAAACGCACTCAGGGAATATTCGTTCACATTTTTGTTGAACGCAGTTGGTTTTTATCATCCTGTATTAAAACATTTCCTTTTATCAATAGTGCAATTTATAAACAATGTTTTGTGAGTAGAATAAAATTTCCAATGGTGAACTTAAGTGCTTTTTCGACGTTATTTTACCAGCTAACCAGCTAAAAATAGGAAAGCCTTGAACCCCTTCCACTAAATTTAGTTATTATTAAGATTCTTTTACAGGTAGTGCAGTTGAGCTGACGCTGAAATCATTAAGTATTTGGTTATATCATCGCTAGTCTCACTGAACAATTCTGAATTCTACATGTCATGTGTGGTCTGGCATCTCCTTACCAGCAACAGGTCCCAGGTTCAAACTAGTCAATTCCCTAAAACACACACTCAGAGCGTTGTTGCACGGAAGTGGTAGGGAGACACGATATAGACCAAACAGACACCATGCAGAATGTTAGAAAATGGCGACCCTGCTAGGATGATAAAATACCATGATTGAAGATCGATCACATGCCTAACTAGGTCAGAAAAATATCCTGTTGAAAAATTTTAGTAATAAAAAAAATTTTTTTTGAACGTTATAAATAGTCGAAAACAGTAGCTTCACCGATAGATAGTAAAAGTATTCCATAGAAATGTGTCTGGCAGAGACAATAGCATAATTAAGTTACGAATTTTAATATTGTTAGAATTAAGTTTTCTCCTCAATGCAAGCGCACAGGTGGCAGATACAGGGTGTTTCAAAAATGATCGGTATATTTGAAACGGCAATAAAAACTAAACGAGCAGCGATAGAAATACACCGTTTGTTGCAATATGCTTGGGACAACAGTACATTTTCAGGCGGACAAACTTTCGAAATTACAGTAGTTACAATTTTCAACAACAGATGGCGCTGCAAGTGATGTGAAAGATACAGAAGACAACACAGTCTGTGGGTGCGCCATTCTGTACGACGTCTTTCTGCTGTAAGCGTGTGCTGTTCACAACGTGCAAGTGTGCAGTGGACAACATGGTTTATTCCTTAGAACAGAGGATTTTTCTGGTGTTAGAATTCCACCGCCTAGAACACAGTGTTGTTGCAACAAGACGAAGTTTTCAACGGAGGTTTAATGTAACCAAAGGACCGAAAAGCGATACAATAAAGGATCTGTTTGAAAAATTTCAACAGACTGGGAACGTGACGGATTAACGTGCTGGAAAGGTAGTGCGACCGCGTACAGCAACCACAGAGGGCAACGCGCAGCTAGTGCAGCAGGTGATCCAACAGCGGCCTCGGGTTTCCATTCGCCGTGTTGCAGCTGCGGTACAAATGACGCCAACGTCCACGTATCGTCTCATACGCCAGAGTTTACACCTCTATCCATACAAAATTCATACGCGGCAACCCCTCAGCGCCGCTACCATTGCTGAACGAGAGACATTCGCTAACGATATAGGTAGTGCACAGGATTGATGACGGCGATATGCATGTGGGCAGCATTTGGTTTACTGACGAAGCTTATTTTTACCTGGACGGCTTCCTCAATATACAGAACTGGCGCATATGGGGAACTGAAAAGCCCCATGTTGCAGTCCCATCGTCCCTGCATCCTCCAAAAGTACTGGTCTGGGCCGCCATTTCTTCCAAAGGAATCATTGGCCCATTTTTCAGATCCGAAATGATTACTGCATCACGCTATCTGGACATTCTTCGTGAATTTGTGGCGGTACAAACTGCCTTAGACGACACTGCGAACACCTCGTGGTTTATGCAAGATGGTGCCCGGCCACATCGCACGGCCGACGTCTTTAATTTCCTGAATGAATATTTCGATGATCGTGTGATTGCTTTGGGCTATCCGAAACATACAGGAAGCGGCGTGGATTGGCCTCCCTATTCGCCAGACATGAACCCCTGTAACTTCCTTCTGTGGGGACACTTGAAAGGCCAGGTGTACCGCCAGAATCCAGAAACAATTGAACAGCTGAAGCAGTACATCTCATCTGCATGTGAAGCCATTCCGCCAGACACGTTGTCAAAGGTTTCGGGTAATTTCATTCAGAGACTATGCCATATTATTGCTACACATGGTGGATATGTGGAAAATATCGTACTATAGAGTTTCCCAGACCGCAGCGCCATCTGTTGTTGACAATTGTAACTACTGTAATTTCGAAAGTTTGTCTGCCTGAAAATGTACTGTTGTCCCAAGCATATTGCAACAAACGGTGTATTTCTATTGCTGCTCGTTTAGTTTGTATTGCCGTTTCAAATATACCGGTCATTTTTGAAACACCCTTTACATCGTTGACAAGTTGGTTCTGACCCAAGTGAATGGATTGTCAAGTCGTGTGAACAAAAAGTTTATGAAACGGGAGAGATCGTATGAGCGCATGTTGACGCGAAGTGGGGCGCGTGAATTGCTTTTAAAACAGAAAATAAGGGATTCGGAAAGATTAGAAATGGCAGATCGAGACCTTGACCGGATTGAGGTAGAGACCGAGCATAAAAATGGACAGAGAATAGAGGACAGTACAACAGACGATGCAGTATCGCGCGAAATAGGACATATAACGCACCATAACGAGGATAATGTACGTCAAGGCATAGAAAACGTAAGTTAGCATACGACAGAGGAGCAGGAAAGTAGAGAGACAGTCGATGAGGATTCTAACTTGCGTCTTGAATATGTAGAACCCATAGTAAAAGTAATCAGAGCTTCCTCACTACAGAGTACAAGGAATTCGAGCAGAAACGTGTCACAGCACAGTTCAATGCAATCGGTTGCGAACCAACACTTGGGCGAAAACACAGAGTGTAGGACGTCGGAAGAAAACGCAATAGGACTCACCAATCTGGCAGAATTATTACAATTAATGACGGAAACCATGACAACACAAAATAAAGAAATTGCGAACCAAATTAAAATTCAGAATGCAGAAATGACGAAACAAAACGCAGAAACCACGAGACAAATGCGTGCGATTAAAGAACAAAGCAAAAAAATTCAGTTACACCTAAGTCATATTGAACACGAGGCAAAAGCATCTCGAGAAGTGATAGGAAACTTAATAACAGGTTACAATCAATTGAGAACAGACATTGACAAGGTACAAGTGGACGTACAAACATTACGTAATGACACTCAGGGAGAAGTCAAGAAACTAGAGAAACAGATAAACGAAATTACTAGACAAGCAGCAGGTACAGTGCCTGAAGTTGTTGAAAACAGTGTGTTACACAAACGTATCACAAAAGCAGCGCTGAAAAGATATGATTACCGCATAGTCAAAATAGAAGCGCAAACGAAGCGACAATTTCAGAAATTGCGAACAGAGTTGTTGCAAACCATTGAAGAGCGTAGTGAACAGGATCGAACAAGCACTGAGCCTGCAACCACATCCGTATCTGTAACAGCACCGGAAAAACAAGCAATTAACGAAGGTATCATGCATTTTCGATTCCAATCACAGGCGGAAAGTAGCATACGTGAAATGAGACAGCTTGCACCGCGGGTATGCGAAAGTTATAGTGGACAATAACCAATGGATCTATCACAACCGGAAAGAACGACAGGAGAAATGATCAGAAACAAAAGTGTCGAAGAATCGCGAATTTTATATGGAGCTATGACGAAGTACGACAACGATCATTTCCTCAGAGTCAGATAATTTCAACACTTTCGAGAAGGAAACTCATTACATCCACGAACTTTTATTGATCAATTCCGAGTAGGATTACCAGAACACTGGACGCTAGCACACCAATTATACTTTATATGAGCACACATGTCAGGAACAGTCGCAGAAACCATGCAGAATGTTGCAGTGACATGCCGATCGTACGAAGATTTCAGAGAGAAGTTTCTCTCACGATATTGGTCCAGCGAAGCACAGAACAGAGTGAAGTACGAATTATTACAGAACCCATATTTTGAAAATTCAGGAGAGAAGAGTCCCATGAAATTTTTCGAATTAATGGCAAAGAAAAATCAATGCTTAGATGTACCATACAGAGACGGAGAGTTGATTAAATTATGCCCGATGAAGCTACCATTGAAATACCAGCAGTCATTGGTAGGTCGCGTAGGAAATGACGTCGAAGCATTTAAAGGTATTCTAAGGGAACTAGAGTTCATTTTTCGGAAGATGACGCAAGAAAAAGACGAAGCGCACGTGAAAAAGAAAGCAAAAAGCAGTGGAATACACAAGACACAGTACGAAGAAACAATAATTACGAACCATGTGATAACTTCGCACCAAGAAACGACAATAGATTCAACAAAGAACCGGTTATGGATTTAGAAGAGAATATGGCAATAACTATAATTCACCCAGGAAAGGCAACAACTATTACAGAGAGAATAACAACAACCAGAACGAGTACTGGAGAACCAATAGACCGACAAATTATCAACAAAGAAGCCACTACCAACAAGCTGAACAAGAAAAGAGAATACAGATAGAAGAGGTGGAGGTAAGACCACCAAACCTCGACAAACGTTCGAATTGACAGCTAAGGGCCCACGCTAAAGAGAATGACTCACCGACCCAGGACAATTGCAGCACCTTGAACAGAGGAGTAAAAATCTTATCACGAGGAGAGAAGAAAAAAGAAACAAATCCGCAGGGACCAGATGAAAACGAAGACAGGAAAATAACAATATTGTGTTGGGACGAAATTAATTGGGAGAATACTGACGAGGAAGATTTATTACCAGAGGCATGGACAACGAATGTAGGAGGAAAGGACGAAGTAATGAGTATTGCAGCGCTATTTAAGATGGAAACCAGGGAAAGCGAATTCAATGAGGATACTGCGCTGTCGACAGAAGTTGAAAGTAAGTTACGAGTGGGCACACAACCCAACATAAATAATGAGGGAAGTTATGAAGCGATAATTAGGGCATTTAGATGCCATTATGTGGAAGTAGCGACGAAGAAGGAGAAGATAGACGAGGATGAGGAAAAAGTAGAGGATGTTGAAGAAAGCGTAAATGAAGAAAGAAATAGAGAAGAGGAAATAAAAGAGAGAGAAGTAGCAGTCGAAGCTTATCGTACAGAAAGTTCGAATTCACAAAGGAAATTCCTAAAAAGACAAATGTATGATTCACTGGAGGATTCGTTGACGCAAGAAGAAGAAGAACAGAACCAACCCTTTCAAATTCAACTAATTGTGAAGGCCATGGTAAAGCATATCGCAGTCAATATTGTAACAGATAGCGGAAGTGAACTCACTGCAATCTCAGGAAATTTATTCATGCAGTGTAATGTCAATGAGGAATTTCCAGTTCTGAAAACACGTAAGATTAAAGTAAGAGGTCCTTTTAGAAACAATACTGCGGAAGTTACTAGACAAACAAGGTTAACTCTTTCGTGTCAAGGTCAAAAGATCGAAGCCAACTTCGTGACTATACCTAAACTAACTGTAGATTTGATTATAGGTGCAGATTTTTTAAATGAGAGATGAGCGATAATAGATATGGTGAAAGGTAGTGTAACATTCGGGAATGTCACGCTTCCCTTTGTGCAAAAGCTAAAATTAGAAGAAATACCAGTTATAAACAAACAATTAAGAATGATGTGAGATAAAGAGGATGAAGAATTAGAATGGTATGCACAAAAGAGGGAATCGCCTCAACTCATGATAGAAGTCCATAAAGAAATCGACGAAAAATTGCAAGAAGTTCAAGGTATTTTGGAGCACAGTAAAAAAGAATTAGAGGGTATTTTACGAGATAAAGCAGAGGTACTTTTATCTAAGACTGGTAGTATTAAACACTTTCAGTACAAGTTTGAAGATTAATTTTATTACTGGTAAATAATCGGCACAATATTTCAAGATTATGTTGCAGATAAGATCGTCAGAAGAAAGAAGGATGAAGAGAGAGGAAGGTGGGAAAAAGAAAGTAGTTTCAATAATAATACCAATAGTACCATAGATTAAGGTGAAGGGATAAAGTGTACATAGTCTAACAGCATGAAATACTAAAATGCTATACACCATGACACTACACAAAAATAAAAAAACCAATTTGAGGATTCCTGAGTAGATGTTAAGACTCAAAATATTAGAATTGTAACATGGAAAGGGCGTCGAAATTTGTAAAGCTTTTTAAGAAGGCGTAAAACAATGTAGGTACTAGACATATGTTAGATAATTATAAGTAAAACTATTTGTAAGAAACATCGTTAAAACTCCAGCATAGACCAGATGCAACGACCCACAAGTTGCAACGCGAGAAGTATCAAGAAAGAAAAGGACGTAATTAGCAAGATACGATTCCTACAAGGCAGAAGCGTCAAGAGAAGGGAACAGCGAGAACAACAGAGGGCCCTTCATGTAGGTGAAGTGGGCTGTATATCTGCCAAGCGGAACCACAGAGTGGAGGAGCCCTGCAGAGACACCTAAGGCCGCACAAACACCGGAAGGGTCTCCGAGCGCCCTGGATGAATGGAGCGAGCAAAAAACGGCCCGACGAGAAGACCGCTTGGGCAAGCCACCACTGGCACAAAATATGTGTAAAAGTCACACTACTCCCAGGTTTGATTCCCGGCGGGTCAGGGATTTTCTCTGCCTCGTGCTGGCTGGGTGTTGTGTGTTGTCCTTAGGTTAGTTACGTTTAAGTAGTTCTAAGTTCTAAGGGACTGATGACCATAGATGTTAAGTCCCATAGTGCTCAGAGCCATTTGAACCATTTGAAAAGTCACACAACTGCTATTACACAGCACGCTGATGCACGAAACTGAAGAAAACTTCCACTAAGTAAAAATAACACCCCCAAACAATTTATCAAACTGTTACTAAGAGGAGAACTTCAAAGCGACTAGTTATCAATAAATATTTCCATATCCTGCCCAGAGAAGAACCAAGAATCAAGTAAGAAGCAGAGAAAAAGCAGGAAGAACAGAAGTTGAAGATTCACAAGATTGAGACCAAGAAAGAAGACGGGCGAAGAATAGACGACATACCTTCCCAAATCCCTATCCTATTGTAAACTAGTCGTCTGCGAAGTATTACAACGAAAAACGACCGCTTTCAGCGACACATAACGATGACTTTTACGCATACAAATCCAGTAAACTACGAGATTCTGCAATCACAGCTCTACTCCATTATGGGACCTCCAGAACAGCAACACACACTTGCAAAGCCAACAAGGAATGATGAACCAAGCTGTGCATCAAATACTTGCCCACATCCATCTCGGTCAAGTCCATCACCTTTGTGCAAAAACATTCGTCAACCTCATGCTTAAACATTCATAGGATTGTGTGAATGTGTGAAATCAAATTATGTAATGTAGGAATTGTGCAAAAGAAATGTGTGAAAAACTAAATAAGTTAATCACACCAGACAGCTAATAAACTACAAAGTAATAGTCATTGACTTTGGACCTAAGTAAAAAATAGACTATCGATAAAAATAAGTCATTAGTTCTGAAATGGACAGTATATAAAGAACAAAAGTAAGGCATAATAAACACTAAAACAATATGCCACTAATTTTCTCCTCATAAAAATAAAAGAATAACTATATTTTACTTATTTTCTCCTTATAAAAACAAAGAATAAAAAATTATCTTGTTGGATGTTTTCCCTTTTTTTTTGAACATTTATACCATTTGTTAGGATAATATCTCAATACTTGTGTATGTATATTTCTTTGTCAAAGCAATTCTTGGAAATAATTCTTATTTGTTAGTGTAACAATGTTGAAATGAGTGTCTAGGAACTTGTACATGATATTTAGAAAATGTGTTAGGAATAGATTTTACTTAATTACTACATTTATAAAAACAATATTTCTAAGAAAATCGATGTGAAAGACTCCTCACTTTCGATAACAATCTTCTTAAAAAACAAACTTCACACTTAAATGAAGAAAGAACATAATTAAAAATTAACAATAGCATTATACTGTAGAATAATTAAAAATAGAAATGAGTAATACAAATTAACATAGAACAGAATAATGTGGCTGAACAGTATGCAACAAAATTTAGATTAGAAAATTTTTGACTGACTTAGACAATGATTCAGTCATTGGCTAAATTCGGTGCACTGGGTGGTGATATGTAAGGTGTCAAGCAAATCCAATACTTTTCATGAAAACCCTGACATGATAAGCAAATCCAGTAGTATGTCGCATAGCTCCGAATAAATCGTGACATTAAATTAACCAAAGTAATGCGAGTAACGAGTGAGCAATTGGAATACGACAGACTAACACAAGAATGCCTAAATGCATGTCATACCTTCCCACCGTGAGACAGACGCAGTTCCAAGGCGAGAAACGAGAACAGAAGCCGAGAGCAGAACCGTGTTAAGCTGAAGGCCCTACGATAAGGGACGGACACCGATGTCGCCAGCTAACCGCTAGGGGGAGGGTGGTGAGTCGTGCTTGGATAGCTCAATCGGTGAGAGCATTTCTAGTGAAAGGCAGGGTTCCTGGTCTGACTCGCACCCTCGAAGACAGATTTAATGTGCCAGCAATATCCGGACTCTAATACAGATTAACAGCTGAGCCATCAACTTATGGTATTGAACCATCATCATCATCATTTAAGACTGATTATGCCTTTCAGCGTTCAGTCTGGAGCATAGCCCCCTTATAAAATTCCTCCACGATCCCCTATTCAGTGCTAACATTGGTGCCTCTTCTGATGTTAAACCTATTACTTCAAAATCATTCTTAACCGAATCCAGGTACCTTCTCCTTGGTCTGCCCCGACTCCTCCTACCCTCTACTGCTGAACCCATGAGTCTCTTGGTTAACCTTGCTTCTCCCATGTGTGTAACACGACCCCACTATCTAAGCCTGTTCGCCCTTACTGCTACATCTATAGAGTTCATTCCCAGTTTTCCTTTGATTTCCTCATGGTGGACACCCTCCTGCCATTGTTCCCATCTACTAGTACCTGCAATCATCCTAGCTACTTTCATATCCGTAACCTCAACCTTGTTGATAAGGTAATCTGAATCCACCCAGCTTTTGCTCCCATACAACAAAGTTGGTCGAAAGATTGAACGGTGCACAGATAACTTAGTCTTGGTACTGACTTCCGTCTTGCAGAAGAGAGTAGATCTTAGCTGAGCGCTCACTGCATTAGCTTTGCTACACCTCGCTTCCAGTTATTTCACTATGTTGGCATCCTGTGAGAATATGCATCCTAAGTACTTGAAACCGTCCACCTGTTCTAACTTGGTTCCTCCTATTTGGCACTCAAACCGTTTATATTTCTTTCCCACTGTCATTACTTTTGTTTTGGAGATGCTGATCTTCTTACCATAGTCCTTACATTTCTGATCTAGCTCTGAAATATTACTTTGCAAACTTTCAATCGAATCTGCCATCACAACTAAGTCATCTGCATATGCGAGACTGCTTATTTTGTGTTCACATATCTTAATATCACCCCACCGGTCTATTGTTTCAACATATGATCCATAAATAATATGAACAACAGTGGAGACAGGTTGCGGCCTTGTCTTATCCCTGAAACTACTCTGAACCATGAACTCAATTTACCTTCAACCCCAACTGCTGCCTGACTATCCATGTAAAGACCTCTAATTGCTTGCAAAAGTTTGCCTCCTATTCCATAATCTCGTAGAACAGACAATAACTTCCTCCTAGGCACCCGGTCATATGCCTTTTCTAGATCTATAAAGCATAGATACAATTCTCTGTTCCACTCATAACACTTCTCCATTATTTGCTGTAAGATAAAGATCTGGTCTTGACAACCTCTAAGAGGCCTAAACCCACACTGATTTTCATCCAGTTGGTATTGAATATATAAAAAAAAGTTAACAGCTGTAATTTAAAATGGCTCAATGCCGAAATTGTGGGAATCTACTGAAAATAAACCATGAAGTTGACAGTTATGCAATCATTTACAAAAAAATTAGCAACTGTGAACACATGTTCAAAAAATTAGATCAATGAATGATACTTGCCATATCTTTGTCCAGTCTAATCACAGTTCAGTCTGTCATAATCTCGACATCGAAGTCACTTAGCTGCCTCTGTAAATGGAAGAAAATCGAGCCACTATGATAGACAGTATGTGGTGTGAGGAACCAATCATCTATCGACAAAAAGAGATAATTATGGTCCTTATTGTAACTGTGTCACTTAGAGAAAGACAACGTAAACTGTGTTGACTTCTGAAGCACAATGGAATGACCACGAGATAAGGAGCAAACTGTAAATGACTCTGTTTTTAGGTTAACGGCTCTCTTTATAGGTCACTGCACTTCTTCAACATTTGGATAATCAAGAGACTTTGAAAGCTCCGCCATATACCCGTCCACGGTTTCCATAACCGCTCAAGAGGACGCAAATCGTTTTGCTGACTGAAATTTGTTCACATGTGGGAACAGTTGGAAGGCAGTGGGAGCCAAATCTGGATAATGTGGTGAATAGTCCAAAAAGTTTTATTCCATTAGTATCTTCATTAGCGATGCAATACCTGGACAGTATCATACTTCAATACAGCCTCCTCTCTTGTATTCCAATTACTCAGACGACTAGTAGACGCCGGCCGCGGCGGTCTCGCGGTTAAGGCGCTCAGTCCGGAACCGCGTGACCGCTACGGTCGCAGTTTCGAATCCTGCCTCGGGCATGGATGTGTGTGATGTCCTTAGGTTAGTTAGGTTTAAGTAGTTCTAAGTTCTAGGGGACTGATGACCACAGATGTTAAGTCCCATAGTGCTCAGAGCCATTTTTGACTAGTAGACAATAAGAAACTCCATTCCAGGACACCCTGAAAGTAATCTTTCTGGAGGAGTAAATGGGCTTCGCCTCTTTTGGTGCATCATCACCAGCATCCATCCACTATTTTTCTTGTTGTTCGTTTTTCGAAGTGAAGTGCTTGTCTCACGTCTCGTCCACAGTGAAATATCGGAGTAAAAATTAGCTGTGTTCAGTTTAGGAAGATCAAAGAACTCCAAGAAATTCGTTTTGCATTTACTTCCGTTGAGCCATCAATAAATGCACTACGTAAGTAACCTTCCACAAAATTTCCTCATAGTTACTTCTTCATGTAGAATATTCTCTACTCTCACCTGATATTGCTACAGAGATAAATAGAGCTTAAAGGGGCGGTCATCCAAAACCATATTTGCCACTTTGTATCTGGTTTCACCTGTGATCGCAATCCTGGTTCGTCCTTTACACGTATTTTCTTGAAGATAAATGTGGGTAAATTTCTTCATTCGCCTACACCTTAATTGTTGCAGATGAGAGAACACACTGATTCACTAAGTGTGGATGAATATATTTCAGCAATAATAGTTCAAAAGAAAAAATTACAGATTTTTGGTATTGTAGTTTATCAATTTCAACGATATGTCTATTACAACATCCGTATAAACAAATCTGTTTCAATAATGAAAAGATACTCGTATTGCGTTATTGTGTTAAGTCGGCTACACACGCTGAAGCATGCTTGAACAGCTTGCTTGCACAAGCATTCTTGAGGGTGCGAACGATAAATTTACTCCAGTATCATGCTTGTAGAAGTTGCTTGATAATGGACTGAATTTCTAGGAGTATTATACATGCTCGTGCGAGCGTTCAAACGTATGAATGGTCGAGCGTCTCTACAGCAATGAGGAGACTTGTACAGTATACAAGTTCTGAGTCAATTTGCGTAGCATGAGTGTGTTATGTTTTCGTTTGCTTTTGTTACATAATGATGTCGGAGTTAAGAAACGTGTACCGGACGTGTTAGAGGAATTTATCAGGCTTTATAAACATCATGCATGTTCCTGGAACACTAAATGTAAAGGAAGAGAGACGCTGCCTACGACGTACTTCTTGTGAAGGTCAAACAGTTATATTCACAGCAACATAGAATACTGTGGTGAAGAAGATGAAATTATTAAGAAATAATTGGAGAAGAGAAAAGAATAGAGAAACCAATTTTAAAAGAGGGGTTGCTATTGATGATATCCACAAACAGGTTATATCGTATTTTTATTTGTCCCACTTTTTAAACGAGCAGGAGACTGAAAAGAAGCTCTTCTAGAAGGAACAGAAGTGAGAGGTGGTCATAAATATTTATTCCCAGTAGTACTCTTGTATTTAAAATATTTGCTTCTAGATTATCATGCACTATTTCAGTACTGATTGTTTTTTACATATTTTTCGCAATGTTAATGCATAAACTTTCGTTGCCAGAAAACTTGTCTTGTATTTACAAAATATTTCATGAACTGCTCTTTCACATGGTTAGCATTAAGTGGAATATTTCCAGCAGTAGAACTTTGTAATGGTAGCATATTAGAATCCTCTGATGTTAAGCAATCACAGAATATACCTCATTTTAGGTCCTTATTATCGAGAGAATTATATGGAGCATAGGTATGACCTATAGTGGTCATTAAATAATTGTGTACAGCAACTACTGCTTTTGCCACCTTATCAATACGGGTGACTTCCAAATTTATAGCTATCTGGGAAATCCTAAAGCGCGCTGTTAAGGTCGCAGAAAAGTTCTCAATAATTGACCGAGCTCTGCATAATCTGCAACTGTAGATTTTTTTTCCATGCAGCCAAAGTCAGTCTGACTGTTCAACATATCAGCCCTCAAAGAACATGTACCGTCACCTATAAATACGTAGTGCAGTTTTCGTGTACTGCTTGCTACATTTTTTTCTTTTGGAATGTGGAGGGAGCTACTTTGTAATCTGTAATATTCAGTATTCCTAAGACCACATCCATTTGATAATCTGCCATTTGTGCCAGACTCAGACAGAATAAATCTATAATTGGCATCCGCAATAGGACGATGCTGTGTGTTGATTCTAATTAAAATGACCCATTCCCTACTGGAAGCACAATCTCTGTATGCTTTCCTTCAATTCATCCAAGAAATGTGGAAAACTCCACCTCTTTCCAAAATCATTTGCAATTGTAGTGCACTCACACACTATTTTAGGAACCTGAAAAATGAATAATCCTGATGTTAAGCATGGTACCCAAAAATTACATAACGGCATTTTCAATATTTAGGAGTTTTGTACCTTATTTGCAGAACGAAACTACTGAAGAAACGGTAGCTGTTTAACATGTTGGTGAAGAAGTTTAATGGCAGATAGTCCACTAGATTTTCAGCCACAGGAATCTGAGATATCAAATTAGCCTACTGCAAGCAGACTTTCAAAAGAGTCTTATAATAAAAACGTAAGAAAGGTGACCCACAACAAAAATAGATGCACCGCTACAGGCATTATGTTAGGAGCTGTAAGCATTTTAGAAGACAGAAAGAGAAAAAAGAAGACAGTCACGAAATGCTCGGAAAGTCGGTAGCTGCCAAAATGAGGAACATCTGTATCCAAAAGCAAAAACTGTGGCTGAAAACTAATTAACGATCGTTATACATGGCGTAAATGGGGTAGTTGAAGCCAACACACACTATATGTGATGTAAGTGCAGCATCTAATATGCCATGCATGATTACTGTGAAACAGTTGGAACTGTGGGCAGCTCAGTGACTTACATGAGCCACTTGAATGATTTATTGCACATTTTCGTGAACCATAGTATGTTTATTACTTTGTGAACAAACAAATTTGTAAGAACAGATCATTCTTTTTTCCATTAAATGTTTTTCAGTAAACAAATTATTTTTGATAATCAAAATATCCACGGGTGTACTGCCGGTCTATAGTGTCCAACGGGCACAATATTTCGGCGATCAAACATGTCGCCATCATCATATGAACTGACGGACTGAGCTCCTGTGAACGCGCCGGCACGGAGATCCGTACGCTATGGCTGCTCAGGGGGAACTGGGTTCGGTCTCGCGTCGCGTGGATCTGCACGGAGATAACCTTTCCTCCGATGTGTGATGGAGTTCGCAGCAGTTAATGCTTTGCCTCCCATGCATGCCGATGTAATGCGTCTTCACATGTAGAATGTCTTCTTGGGTGTCTCCTCAGCACAGTTCTGCAGTGCTAGCTATGCAGCGAGCAGGTGTGGCCAGCGGGTGTTGACGCTGCGCGGCAGTTTGCGGCCCAGCGTCCGGATTTGCGTGTTGTGTGACCGGCCAGCACTTTCATAAAAGGTGCGGGCGGCCGCCTGGAAGAGGTCACGGAGCAGAGGTACTTCCGCGATGTCGTGAAGATGAGCGGTGGGGAAATCGTAAGGCAGGTGCAAGGCCAGCCGAAGGATGCGATTCTGCAGTGTCTCCAGGTTCTTCAGGTTCGTGTCGGCGGCGTTCCCCCAGACGACGGCGGCGTATCGGATTACAGGGCGGAGCAGCGCCTTGTAGAGAGTGATGCCCAGACGCGGTGGTAGTCGGGAGCCGGGGTTCAGCACCGGGTACAGGATGCGAAGCCGGTTCCGCACTTTGGCCTTCACTTCGCGGATGTGCGGAACCCACGTGAGCCGGCAGTCGATGGTGACGCCGAGGTAATGCGCCGCGGGACGCCACGGGACAGGGCTGCCACCGACGGTGAGCGGTTGCAGACCCGCAGGAACGAGTCGCCTGGTGACGATCAGGAACTGTGTCTTGGCCCCATTGAATTGTAGATGCCACTTGACGGCCCAGGCTGCCAGGGTGTCAACGGCGAGCTGCAGACGGCGGCTCATGACGGCGGCATTGAGGCTCCTTGTATATAGAGCCGTGTCATCCGCGTACAGGGCGAGCCGCACACGGTCAATCTTCGGTGCATCAGAAGTGTACAGCGAATACAGGAGTGGTCCCAAGACCGAGCGCTGTGGCACATCGGCGTTGAAGCGGCGGACTGAGGACAAGCCATGCGCGGCCCGCACATGGAAGGTCCTATTGGAAAGATAGGAATGGATGAGACGGACGTGCGACGTCGGGACCCCAAGTTCAAAAAGTTTGAACAAGAGGCCGCGGTGCCACACACTGTCGAAAGCATGCGACACGTCCAGGAACACCGCGCCGAAGAAGTCGCGCTGCTCGAGGGCGACGAACGCATCTTCCACTATCCGTAGGAGTTGCTGAACTGCCGAGTGGCCCCTGCGAAAGCCGAACTGCTCTTCGGGCAGGAGGCCTTCCTGGTCAACGTGGCACTGCAGCCGCCTGATGTACACCCTTTCAAAGACCTTGGAGACGGCAGGCAGTAAACTAATAGGTCTGTAGTTCGCGAGCTGACGCAGATCCTTCCCCATCTTCGGAATCACCACGATCTCTGCATGCTTCCAGGACTGCGGAAAACTGCAGGACCGGAGGATTACATTAAAGACGGCGGCGAGATGAGTGACAGCCACCGGCGGCAACTTCTGGAGTAGGGCGTTGGAAACCTCGTCTGGGCCCGCAGCTTTCCTGGGGTTCAGGGCACGCAGGATGGACGACACCTCCTCCGCCGTCGTCTCTTCAATGACGTCATCGTCGTCGCGTGCCTCCAAGTAGCGTGGGAGCCGGTCAGCAACCAGGTCGTCGTGGACAGCGTCGGTCGGGTCTTCGATCGGCGTAAACGCAGCCTCAAAGACGTCTGCGAGGGCATCAGCCTTCGCAGGTGGTTCGCAGACAGCCTGACCATTGACCAGCAGTGGAGGGATACGTTGCGTGCGGCGTAGGAAACGCTTCGTCGTCTGCCAGGCCGTGCCGTCGTCAAGACAGAGGGTGGCGACCTTGTTATTCCAGTCGCGATTGCGATGGTTGTCAATGGCGACCCGGATATCCCGCCGCATCCTGTTGAGGTGGCGCTTGGTGTCGGCATTTCTTGTCCGCTGCCACTACCAGTAGACCCGGTTCTTCTCAGTGATGGACGCAAGGATGTCCGGCGGCAGCTGGAGGGAGTAGTCAGGCGGAGTTCGAGGTCGGGGCGGCGTTGCTATGTTGGCAGCGTCGATCGTGGTTGCCGCAAAGTGCAGAAGTGCTGCGTCCGCTCCAGCTTCTGCAGGGGGCGGCGCGGCGGCGAGTGAGTACGTCACGGCTGTTTGAAACCTGCCCCAGTCGATGCCACCAAGTGAGATGCCTCGCCTGGGCTGTTGCAGGGCGTCTAAGTCGATATCGAAAACCACTGGGACATGATCAGAAGACAGAGCCGTCCTCGTCGTGGCGGTGATCTGATGAGGGATGCCCTTGACGACTGCGATGTCGATGATATCCGGGAGGCCACGGGCAGGGAAGATTGTCGGATCGTACGGCCCCACCGCAAGGGCATGGTGGCGTTCTGCTACCCGGAGCAGGCAGCGGCCAGCGGCATTGGTGATCCTGGAGTTCCAGGAGACATGTTTACTATTGAAGTCCCCGGCGACGAACACCTGCCCCCCTCAAGGAGAGCAGAGCATCTATGTCAGCAGGGTCCAGTGGACAAGACGGCGGCCGATAGGCAGCGACGAACGTGATGGCGCCCGCCGAGGTGTGAACGACGACACCAGTGGCCTCCAGGGTTGCCAGTGGTGGAAGTTGTATCACGTGATGACGAATGCCATTGCGGACGTAAACGGCTGTCCCACCACCCGCCGTCAGTCGATCGGTGCGATAGCTGGAGTAGTTGGCCGCCCTGACGTCGACCCCAGGCTTCAGGTGAGCTTCGTTGATAAGGCAGACGTCGACGGCTTCATCTCGAAGAAATTAGCGAAGTTCACCAGCTTGAGTGCGGACGCCGTTGGCATTCCACGCGACGACCGTGAGCCCTCTAACGCTGCCCATGGTGTAGCCGGTGAGTGTTGACAGCGGTCGGGGCCGGAGAGGCCAGCGGCACTGCAGCGGTGAGTTGCTGCGACAGGGCTTCAATCAATTTCGTAGCACTGGTCACCAAGGCAGTGAGCTGTGCGACGAGGTTGGCCAGGTCAGCGGTGGAGGCAGCTGGCGCGGCCCCGTCGCTGGAAGGGGGAGGTGTGGCTGACTCGCTTGGAGAGTCCACCTGGGGCTGCTCGACTGACGGTGCTGAGCGCTGGTACCCACGGGGCGCTGACCCTCGCGCAGGCGATTGGCAGGGCGCGGTCTGGCCGACGGCCCGGGAGAGGCAGTACCCGGGTCCGCCACTAGCAGCTGTGGTGGAGGCACAGGAGCCTCAGGTATCGGCACGGCATCGGACGCGGCAGGAGCAGGAGCAGCCGACGCAGCCGGGACGGCGGAGGGCGCCCCTGACGTTGCCACCGCGAAAGAGACGCCGGGCCGTCTCGTTGCTGGCTTCTTCGGATGTAGCGCTGGTGTTTGGCCACGTTGGCGAGCGATGGCACGCTTTCACACCTCACACCCACGATAGCTGGCCACGTGAGCACCGCCACAGAGTGCACAAGTCGGCTTCTCAGTGGGCGGACGGGGGCACGCACTTCCTGCGTCGGAGCCGGCGCATTTAACACATCTGTCCGGCATAGAGCAGTGGCGCGCGACGTGATTGATCCCCTGGCAGCGAAAGCACTGCACAACGCCTCTCCTGGAGCGAAGATCTTCGGTGTGAACCGGAACGTCGGCGACCCGCGTCAATTGGTATAGTTTGCGGTTCTCCACGGTGTCGGAGCAGACGACCAGGAAGAGCGGCATATCATCGCACGATTTAGGCGACTTCATCTTCACGACTGCCCGTATGTAGAAGCCCAGTTCAGCGAGTTCGCGATGCAGGTGATCGGCTTCCATGTTGAATGGGAGGTCCCGGATGACAATCTTCAAGACTTTGTCAGGTGCGGAAGCGTGGGTGTAGAACGGGATACCACGCTCAGACGCCTCCTGAGTGACCCGGCGATAGTCGTCAGCAGTTCGGAGTATGACCCTGTACAGATCTCGTCCGGCAGGCTTCGCAGTATACACGGCCGTTGTCCAGCTGCGCAACAACTTCTGCAGTTCCTCATAGGGCGGCCGAAACTGGAGGACCACCGGCGGAAGATGGGAGTCTTTCTTCGGCGCAGGATCGCGCGGCAGCTGGTCCGGCGCGTCAGCGAGCGCGTCGAATGAGTTGGCGACGGCAGTTGGAAGCGTCGTCGATGACTGCATGCGTCTTGCAGTGCGCCGGGCCGGGACAAAACCATCAGCGTCAGGGGCGAAATCTTGCTTGGCCCTCTTCTTGATCGGCGACCTGCGAACAGCGGACGTCGCCATAGCCATAGCACTGGCGTCATAAGTGGGGGGCCAGATGGGGCCGCCGACGGCGCAAGCGCAGCCGGAAGGCGATCTGCCACACCCTTCGTGTCGCTAGCAAGCGCAGGTACGTCCTTCTCGCGGCTGCACATCTCAGCGACTGCTGTGTCTGGGTTCGGTCGCGGCGGCGGCCTATTTAAATACCCTCCGCCCGCGGCACACTCCCTCCGCCGTCTGCGCCCCGCGCCACAGTAGCGCGGTGGAACAGATTGCGACGGCGTCTGAGGTGACGTCGGTGAGATGGCTCTGTCCGCTGTGGTCGTCACAACTATGCGTTTGCTCAATTTACTCTTGATTCTCTTTAGAAAGGCAAGAGTACTTAGCAAACGACATCTACGGTGGCGCAACTTTTTCAAATTTCTTCATGCTGCGATACATCTCCTCCCAGTAAAGGTGTATGATGTGATTCTTGAGTTTCTCTTGATCAAGAGTAAATCGAGCAAACGCATAGTTGTGACGACCACGGCGGACAGAGCCATCACACCGACGTCATCTCAGACGCCGTCGCAATCTGTTCCACAGCGCTACCGTGGCGCGGGGCGCGGATGGCGGAGGGTATTTAAATCGGCCGCCGCCGCGACCGAACCCAGTTCCCCCTGAGCAGCCATAGCGTACGGATCTCCGTGCCGGCGCGTTCACAGGAGCTCAGTCCGTCAGTTCACCTGATGATGGCGACACGTTTGATCGCCGAAATATTGTGCCCGTTGGACACTATAGACCGGCAGTACACCCGTGGATATTTTGATTATTTAATACGCCGGGAGAAAGTCAAGAATCACAAATTATTTTTGGTTGTAGAATGCTTTTTTTTTCAACCAGATGTCAATCAACATTTTAAATTCATTTTCATGTAGTGCTCTTGTGTCATATGGTACAGTCAACTAGGGTACTATTTTACACAATTAGTTAATGAGTCTTTCAAAAAGTGAAAATACATACTAATTAGCACTGTTAGAGTGCATTTCAATTTTAATGCTCTTACAGACATTCACTGTCATTCAGGTTAACTTTATACCGATAGTAAAAACAATGCATCAAAGACAGCATTGCAGATTTACTTTGAAATATCAAAATGAACCAATGCTGAGGCAATTATATTAGAAATGAAACCCTGAAAGTAGAAAAGCAAAATCACTGACAACTGCAGAAGTAAAGAGAATATAAAAGACAACCTTGCAATAGCGAGAGGGCACTTGTGAAAAAGAGAAATACACTCCTTGAAATGGAAAAAAGAACACATTGACACCGGTGTGTCAGACCCACCATACTTGCTCCGGACACTGCGAGAGGGCTGTACAAGCAATGATCACACGCACGGCACAGCGGACACACCAGGAAACGCGGCGTTGGCCGTCGAATGGCGCTAGCTGCGCAGCATTTGTGCACCGCCGCCGTCAGTGTCAGCCAGTTTGCCGTGGCATACGGAGCTCCATCGCAGTCTTTAACATCAACTCAGTCACACAACCCAAAAGACTGTTATTTAACAAAACGGATTGGAATAGGGTCAGACGAACAATACATGAGCACACATTGCACGACATCACCGGTAGCGTTGACTTCCGAGCACACATGCTGACGGACATCATCACAAAAATACAGAACACCTGCATACCTACACAAAGCAAGATAAAACACCAAAACATTCCATGGACCACACAATTAACGCGACTCAAACAGGACTCAAAACGTAAGCGTAAGCTTTATCAACGAGCAATCTCAGACAGAGAAAGACAAATACGACTACACGACTACCGGCTTGCCAAGGACAGGTACAAACTCGAGCTGAATAAGACCAGGAAAGACCACTGGAACAGCCATGTAGCAGCACAAACACAACTAAACATTTGGGGGGAACCATACAAAATAGTGACAGAAAAAGTAAAGAGCCCACTGGTTCTGGGAACGCTGCGACAGGAAGACGGCGCGATGACTAAGGGCTGGAGACGCACAGCGGAGTTCCTGCTAAGCAAACTCCTGCCTGATGACATCGCTGACACTGACACACCAGAACAAGCAGCACTGAGACGCGAACTCGACACAGCATACATTACACCAACTGTCGTCTGTCCTTTTGCACAGGAAGAAGTCGCGATAGCGATTTCAGAACTAAAAAACAAAAAGGCGCCAGGACCAGACGGTATCCACTCTGAGGTACTAAAACAAATTGCACCGCAGATCACCCCATATCTCACAACATTGCTAAACGACGCATTAAGGCTGGGTCGAGTGCCTGCAGTGTGGAAGTCCTCGAAGGCGGTCATCATCAAAAAAGCCCCAGACAAAGACCCCTCAGATCCCAAGTCATACAGACCGATATGCCTCATCAACACACTGGGTAAAATACAAGAGAAACTACTTTGTAAACGACTACGAGCACATAGAACACTACGGGGACTAACACCACACCAATACGGCTTCAGGGAAAGGAAATCTATAGACGACGCAATAAACAGAGCACTCCAAATAGTACATAACACACCTAACAAATACACACTTGCCATTATGATAGATATATCAGGTGCTTTCGATAACCTGTGGTGGCCGGCCTTGTTCAAGAGGCTCAGACACCTGCAGGTGCCGGAATCCCTGTACAATAGCTTCATCGACTATTGCAAAGACAGGACAGTCGTTTGGCACATGGACAATCAGAAAGTAATCAAACGTATTACAAAAGGCTGTCCACAAGGGTCGATCTGCGGCCCCATCTTCTGGGACATAGTGATTGAACCGCTCCTACAGTTACTAGAGGAGCACACTTTGACAGATGGAGTTGTCGCCTATGCTGACGATCTACTCGTGGTTGTATCAGCAAATAACCGGGCCCAGCTAGAAGAAAGAGCCAATGGAACACTTCATACAATAACCAAATGGTGTGCTAAGAACAAACTAAAGATAGCAGAAACCAAAACAACATACACACTGTTAAAGGGCATCCTACGCAGGAACCCAACAGTCAAAATAGGGGACACAAACATAAAAAGACTCGCGGTTACACGCTACCTAGGAGTATACATTGACGAACGTCTGAACTTCCACGAACACATGCGAATATGCACAAACAAAGCAGAAAAGCTACTACACAAACTGGCAAGGCTAAATTCGGAACAATTTAGACTACCCCTGTCAGTCACACGAACATACCATTGTGCTCTCTTCGAGTCAGTACTATGCTTTGCTGCCAGTACATGGGCCCACAGATTGAGTGTCTCAACCAACAGAACCATCGTACGTAGAGGACAAAGAAGTGTTTTACTTCGATTAACTGGGGCCTTCAACACAACGTCAATTGATGCACTATGTGTGGTCATGGGAATCTTCCCAATAGACATCACAATCAGGTACCGTGCAGCAATGTACTGGCTTAGGATGGGGAGAATAGACCAGGTTCGGCAGATCACTGGTGTACCGATTGAGTCAACACGCCAACTTAAAACATGGCGAGTGGATACCTGGCAGAGCGAGTGGGACAACAGCGATAAGGGCCGCCGAGTATACAACTTCTTCCCTGACATCCGGGAAAGACTAAAACTGAAACATATCGATCCCAGCCGCGGTATGGTACACTTCATCACAGGACACGGCCCCTATCCCACGCACCTGAACCGCGTGAGTCTGCAGCAGACTAATAGATGCACATGCGGGGAAGAAGGTTCCCCTGAACACATCGTCTTTTTCTGCGGACAACGCACGATCACAAGACACACAGTACACGTAGACCACTTGAACACACAAAATGAACTACATGCCATAGTACGCGATCCTGAAAGGTGGACTGAACTTAATACACTGACTGACGAAATCTCAAAGATTCAACATGCTGAATATTTACGCAACAGACCATACAGAAGGCAAGTCGGCACAACCAGACAACAGGATGCCCAGGGGATCACAGACATTACTGATACATCGAGTGAAGAAGAAGAAGACACAGATGCAGACCAAGGCACCAACACAGATATTGAGGCGTCCAGCGCGTATGACCCATAGTGTCAACTAAAGTGGCCTCAAAGACTTTTCCCGAAAGACCGACAAATGGTGCATATGTCACATAAATTCTGGAAAACTGATTGCACCTAAATGTAAATATGTATATAGTTAATAGTACCTCCATGTCTAACATGAGCTTAAAGCTAGGCACCTCTTCAAGGGACCTACGCCTTCTGGTAAGAGGCAGCGCACGGCCTGGATGGAAGGATCTTAATTGTGGTCCCTCTTGACTGAGCCCAACCCGACGGATACATATTGTAGATCGGGGAAAACCACCTTTCAGGCTGTGTTGCTGGCGGGGCCGGGAGGTGCTAACTAACGCATTATGCAGTATCATAAGCCTTATTGCTTCAACACAAATTGTCAGTTTTAATGCACCTGTACAACCGCTACCATAACCACTATTTTACCAATACCATCGAAGCCAAAGCTTAAAGGTAGGCACCTCCTCAAGGGACCTACGCCTCCTGGTAAGAGGCGGCACACGGCCTGGATGGAAGGATCTTAATTATAGTTCCTCTTGACTGAGCCCAACCCGACAGATACATCTTGTAGATCGGGGAAAACCACCGTTCAGGCCGTGTTGTCGGCGGGGCCGGGAGGTGCTAACAACCGAACAGTCTTTATTAGGAGCCATGCAAGCCCGAAATAAACAGCCACATTCCATCTCACCTCTATTACCATTACCATAACAACTTTCCACCAATAACTTCTGAGCCAGATCATAAAGCTGGGCATTATTTGTTATTCATCACAAGGTAACTTTGCAGACTAGACATGGAGGGTTAGTCGGCTAATGTACCTCAACCTTCCATAGTTAAGTAAGTACTTAGAATGGCAGACATTAGAAGGAATGGTGAGCGACGTCCAGCGACTTGAGGATCATTCCAAGACCCTGGACGCCGCCCACAACCAGGTGACGGGCCCATACTACACCATTCCTTTCCCTATTCCTTTCCCTTTTCTCTACTTCTTCCAAACATCCATTAATTATTAAGTTTTTGTATTATTATTTTCTTAATTCTTTCGTATACTTGTCTGTCTGTCTGTATCCTACTTATTTTATATTTTATATTAGTTTTAAGATTTTAATATGCTGCACAATAACAAAAAAAAAAAAAGATAAGAACCATACAAAGCCCGCCTCCACGTGGCGGGACACGGGCAACGGTGTGGGTGGGGACGGGAGCCGGGGTGATAGCACAATCAGCCACTCCGGACCCCGGACCCAGCCACAGCGGCCAAGAGGGTATATAAGACCCACCATAAGAAATTAGGCGGTGGGTCATTAAATATAAAGCAGCAAGTGAAAAAAAAAAAAAAAAAAAAAAAAAAAAAAAAGTCTTTAACACTGGTAGCATGCCGCGACAGCGTGGACGTGAACCGTATGTCCAGTTGACGGACTTTGAGCGAGGGCGTATAGTGGGCATGCGGGAGGCCGGGTGGACGTACCGCCGAATTGCTCAACACGTGGGGCGTGAGGTCTCCACAGTACATCGATGTTGTCGACATTGGCCGGCGGAAGGTGCACGTGCCCGTCGACCTGGGACCGGACCGCAGCGACGCACGGATGCACGCCAAGACCGTAGGATCCTACGCAGTGCCGTAGGGGACCGCACCGCCACTTCCCAGCAAATTAGGGACACCGTTGCTCCTGGGGTATCGGCGAGGACCATTCGCAACCGTCTCCATGAAGCTGGGCAACGGTCCCGCACACCGTTAGCCGTCTTCCGCTCACGCCCCAACATCGTGCAGCCCGCCCCCAGTGGTGTCGCGACAGGCATGAATGGAGGGATGAATGGAGACGTGTCGTCTTCAGCGATGAGAGTCGCTTCTGCCTTGATGCCAATGATGGTCGTATGCCTGTTTGGCGCCGTGCAGGTGAGCGCCACAATCAGGACTGCATACGACCGAGGCACACAGGGCCAACACCCGGCATCATGATGTGGGGAGCGACCTCCTACACTGGCCGTACACCTCTGGTGATCGTCGAGGGGACACTGAATAGTGCACGGTACATCCAAACCGTCATAGAACCCATCGTTCTACCATTCCTAGACCGGCAAGGGAACTTGCTGTTCCAACAGGACAATGCACGTCCGCATGTATCCCGTGCCACCCAACGTGCTCTAGAAGGTGTAAGTCAACTACCCTGGCCAGCAAGATCTCCGGATCTGTCCCCCATTGAGCATGTTTGGGACTGGATGAAACGTCGTCTCAAGCGGTCTGCACGTCCAGCACGAACGCTGGTCCAACTGAGGCGCCAGATGGAAATGGCATGGCAAGCCGTTCCACAGGACTACATCCAGCATGTCTACGATCGTCTGCATGGGAGAATAGCAGCCTGAATTGCTGCGAAAGGTGGATATACACTGTACTAGTGCCGACATTGTGCATGCTCTATTGCCTGTGTCTATGTGCCTGTGGTTCTGTCAGTGTGATCATGTGATATATCTGACCCCAGGAATGTGTCAATAAAGTTTCCCCTTTCTGGGACAATGAATTCACGGTGTTCTTATTTCAATTTCCAGGAGTGTATGTTAACACATGATGTAATTTTAGGAAACCTTTCAGAAAAACTAAACGGATTTGTTTGGAATGTAACTTTGTACACATGTGGAAAGTTGTTGACAGATAGAACTGTCAAGAAGGGCACATAAGTATTTCAAATTAGTTGTTACAGGAAAGTGGTGAAGATGAGATGGATAGATTGAATAAATAATGAAGAGGCACTGAACCAAACTATGTAGTAGAAGAAGAAGTCTTAACTATAGGGAGCAGGTCCAATAGGATGTTAAGCTCCACCTGTTATACAGAAGGTAATTCCATGTGTGAATGTGCCTGAAGTTCAAAAATTTTAATTCATAATTGACGATAATTATACAACATAAGGGAAAATGTGTTATAATATTTATTGAAATACATAATTCAAACAGTAGTGCATCGATGAAATAGATCTGAAAAATAAGTAAATTACATAAAGTTTAGGCTACACAGAACCAGGAAACTTCATCACCACCTTTGGTAAATTTACTCTTCCCTTCAACTAAATATTGCATTCTTATTATGTATGGCGAATGTAATCAAAGAATAAAAGCTTGCAGAAAAGTGGAAAGACAATTTAAATTCGAAATAAATATCGCTAAAATAACAAAACTCTTACTTTTTCTTTACGAGGAGGCATTTAGATAACCTTACCTTTAAGGAATTACGTTTGAGGATCTCATAGATAGCATGGCAGATTTCGGGCACTTAGTGCTTGTGGTGAAATTATAGCATTGTATTTGAGTTCTTCATAACTCCTTCCTGTCGCGAGAAATCGCAGTGGTGCTATTAGTCTTTCATGTGGCGTTATAACCTCCCTACTGACTGTACTCTGCTTATCAATTAAGGCTAACGAGTGATAAAAGATTGAAATATGTTTCTTCATTAATCCTGAGGTAATTAAGGCAACCACGAGACTATACCTTCAGTTCCTTAATTAAGGTTATATGGGAATAGGATTATCACTTTTCTTCTTTTCCTTTTTGTTTATCACGAGCAAAATAGCTGCCATAGCCAGCGCATTGTCGGTTGAGTTCAACGTTTTTCATTATAAATAAAATGCTGCACGTACAAGCAGCTTGAGCCGTGTGGAGGCACGTGGATTTTGTGCGCACTTGCACAAGTTTGGTTGTCAAGCATACAGTTACGCGTCTGGCCGCTTTTACACGTACCAACAACACAAAGATAATATTGGACTGATATCGATGACATCTGTGTGCCAGAGACATCTTTGTGCCCTTCACATCTCTGTGCTCTTCACCATCTTCGCATTGAATGGAAGTAAATGGCGTGTCAAAAACTTAAGGAGTAAAGTAGAACCAATAACAGAAAAAAGCTAGTAATGTAGCTGAATCCTTGGAAATAACAACAATTGGGTCAGAAGGCTTCAGTTCACAAAGCAGAATAGCCTCAAAGCCTCAAGCAATTCAGAAAGAAACGTTTACAAATACTTTTCTTGTAGCTTATGTATTTGAACAATTGAGAGTAGTCGTTTGTATCTTCTGTTTTTCTTGCTCTCTGAGACAACTACTATTTCAGATACTGCATATGTGAGTATCGAAAAGTGAATAAATGCTGTTTCTGATTCTTACTAGGTATGCCGCGATATGATATAAACGCAAGGAGATAAAATAATGGTGACAAATAATAATGCATTTGTTTAGTGCACACAATTTCTGTTACAATATTCCTAGAAGGCAAATTTTGTTGTGACAATGTGGTCTAATAGTGAAGTTGATCATTTTTAATTCTGAGAAGTGCTGATGCGTGAAAAGCTCACGTGGAAGCATAGTATCCTGCATCTCGCACATTACTTTCTTAACGGCAATAATCTCCGTTGTCTCTTAACTGAGACGCAACAGACTTTAATTTGGTTACTTTTTCTCTAAGATAATTTGTTTTGAGACAAATGTGAGCCTTCATCCAGTCTACTCTTAGCCTAGAGGAGGACAGTCTGAACGATCTGTGGTGTCAGTTCCCTAACTTCATGCTGGCCGTTGTTCCAACATCTCAGATTTATTATACCTGTGCTACTCCTGTATACATACTCCCTCATGGGTTTGCGTAACAATGAAGCAAGTATTCACATCCTTAAAAAAATTGAGAATTTTCTATACCACTTCAAATCGAAGTTTACGTGACGTCTAACAGCTACATTTGTCATCTAACATCCACGCGGAAACAAAACACGTGACAAGTTTGAGACCATATTTTTTCCAGGATATAAAGAAGTTCAGCATCAATCGTAATATCATTTGCATTTTCCATCGGTTCCATAATTAAAAAATAACACAGGAATCAGACACTGAAAAAACACCCTAACCAAGTAACATAATTATCACAGATTTACAAAATGCCAACTGCACAATTACCAACTGCACAATTACTTACTGTTTACGGTGGTCATGTAGACTCAACATAGTTATAATGACAAACACTGCAACAGAACTTCGGCAGTTGCATCAGTCAGACCAAGGTTGCTGTTTACAGATTTATACAGCTAAGCTCGGTTTACGCCATGTTACATTTCCAAAGCCCACCATTTCCATTATTCATACAGAAAAATAGAATAATGTAAACTAAAACAGTTCACGGGCTACTGCCGGTCCATAGTGTCCAATGGGCACAACCTTTCGGCGATCAGACATGTCGCCATCGTCAGGCGCGCTGACCAACTGAGCTCCTGAGCTGGGGCGGCAGTCTTAAATCCCCTCCCCCTGTGAGGCGTTCTCTCCGCGGTCCGCGCCCACAGCGAGGCGTCGGCGGTCGCTGAGACACTGGCGTCGGCGGTCGCTGAAACGCTGGCGTCGGCGTCTGTGATGGCGTCAGTGTAATTGCCTCTTCCGCCCTGGTCGCCCGTTCGTTTTCTTTGCTGAGCGTCTTTTTGGTTAGACTCAATGCTGGTTCCCATCCCTTGCTGAGGTTATAGCTTCAATCTCAGTTGATAAGTCCATCCCTGCTACGAATTTCGATAGCTTCTCTAACAACGTTGTCCCGGTGCTTAGATGTCTGTGCCAAGACCCTGGTATGTTGGTAGTCCATTTCGTCGTTTTCAGACAAACAGTGCCCAGCGACCGCCGACTTGGGGTACCTAAGTCGAGTGTGCCTCCGAAGTTCTCGGCAACGATCTTCGATGGTGCGCACTGTCTGTCCAATATATGTCTTCCCATATTAACACGAAATTTGGTATATGTTGGCCTTCCACGAACCTAGATCGTGTTTGACACTTCCCAGTAATGCTCGTGTTTTATTACGTGGGAAGACAGTTCCTATTCGGTGTTTCCTCAATATTTGTTCTATTTTTTCCGATACTGCGCCCGTATACGGTGCATAGGCAGTGACTATCTCTTCCTCCGTAACTTCTTCTGTCTCCACCCACTGTACTATAGAGGTGGGGCAGAGAGCGCATCTGATTTTCCATTCCGAGTACCCGTTTTTCTGGAATACAGTTTTCAGGTGTTCCAGCTCAATGGGGCAGGCTTTCTGCGTCAGAGATGAAGTGTGCCCTGTGCACCAGTGTTTTTAGCACCACGTTTCTCTGAGAAGGGTGGTGGCAGCTATCAGCATGCAAATACAGGTCGGTAGGCGTTTTCTTCCTGTATACCCCATAGCCCAGGGTATACTGGCGCACTATAGAGGAAAATAGGACGAATGTTGAGGAAACACTGAGTAGGAACTGTCAATAAAACACGAGCATTATTGGGAAGTGTCAAAGACGATCTCGGTTTTGCAGAATGCCGGCATATACCAGATTCCGTTCAAAAAATGGTTCAAATGGCTCTCTGCACTATGGGACTTAACGTCTGAGGTCATCAGTCCACTTGATTTAGAACTACTTAAACCTAAATAATCTAAGGACATAACACACATCCTTGTCCGAGGCAGTATTCGAACTTGCGACCATAGCAGCAGTGCGGTTCCAGACTGAAGCGCCTAGAACCGCTCGGCCAGATTCCGTGTCAGTGACGGAAGACTTAAATTGGACAGACAGTGCCCACCATCGAAGATCGTTGCTAAGAAAATCAGAGGCACACTAGACTTAGGTGCCCCAAGAAGTCAGCTGTCGCAGAGCACTGTTTGTCCAAACATCACAAAATGGACTGCAAACATGCCAGGGTCTTGGCACAGAGATCTAAGTACTGCCACTGCGTCGTTAGAGAGACTATCGAAATTCATACCAGGGACTGACTCATCAACCGAGATTGTGGATATAGCTTCAGCAAGGCATGGGAACCAGCACTGAGTGTAATTAAGAAGACTCTCAGTAAAGAAAACGCACAGGTTACCAGGGTGGAAGAGACAATTACGCCGACGCCACCACAAACGCTGACGCCAGCATCTCAGTGACTGCCGACGCGAGGCCGCCCACTCTCTGGAGATCAGTTCGTCGGTGTACGGCGACAAGTCTGATCGCTGAAATATTGTGCCTGACGGACACTATTTACCCGCAATACACCTGGGGTCTGTTTGAGCAAGAAATGCGTTGGGAGAAACTGAAGAATCTCAGCTTAATGTAAAATTTACGCATAGCAATAAATTGAGTTCACATAACAATTGTAGTAAAATACAATTTTGTCGGGAGGCATATAAATTAAAGTAAGCATTGTGATAAATATTGCAAGACATTGATTCATAATCGTGAGGTACATCAGCATGCATTAAAAAACTTTATGTTTCATAAAATATAAAACAGGAGAAGCAAAGTCGCATAAAAATTTTAATGGTCTATTCTTTATTTTATAACCTAAATATGAACTATAATTACCAATAAAACGTATGTAGACACTATGTAATGATAGTTTTGAAATCAGTGTCTTGTCTGCCAAAGGTAGCATAGACTGATGTTAGAAACTAATCTATGAAGTGCACAATCTGTACATACTGGAAAGATGCCACAGATTTGTAGTTATACAGAATGTAGTCATATAGTACACTGTCAAAACCTTACTACGTAGGTATAGGTCCCCTATGGTGAATGCTTCATCACTCATGACCCCCATTTTGATTACTTCCTTTACCCTAACATTCATGAATGCGCAAACACCATTGTCCAACCCGGATTTCCAGCTTACAATACTTGGCCAACATAGCACAAACAAAATTAAATACGCCAATACTCCGAAAAAAGCGCTATACTTTGCCCACTCACGAGGCTCATAACACTCTCCTCAAAGAAAGCCCCCTCTCGTTTCCAGTCACCATTGCAGTCCTTTACACCACTATCTTCTCCTAAAGTTACTATCCTCAGCTGCAGTAAACCTGAAGCATCCTACTTTTCCTCAAACTGTACAAACCTTTTACTGGTACCTCCTCCTACTGCCTCATCTGCCTCACCTCAATGTATGGTCCTCGAACCAATTCTCTCTCGACGCATCCACCAACAAGTCAGCCAAAATCATCCCCTTCCCGTTAATCAGTGTGACTTCCATTCCACTACCACCTCTGATGACCAGCTCCTGCGTCTCACCCATGTCCTACCCCACCAGTTCAAGTTCCATAAATCTGCTGTCTTTGCCTCCATTGAACTAGAGAAAGTGTAAAACTGTGCATGACATTCCAGTCTCCTTTTCAAACCCCAACACTTCCAACTACGTCCTCCTTACTGCATTCTTCCTATCTAATCACCCATCCTATGTCACTATTAATAATACCAATTGCTGTATCTTCCATCCCACAGCAGGAATGCCTCTTGGCTCTGTCCTTCCTCCTCTCCTTTATTTTTTTTACACTGCTGACATGCCCAAACTACCTCCACCTGTCCACCTCCTTCAGTATGCTGATGACACTGCCTTCCTCGCTCTCTATCCTACACTCCAGAAATCCCAATGATACCTCCAACTCCACCTCAATCAGTTTACCTCCTGGTGTAACCAATGGACCAAACCCTAAAAAACCCAGGAAATTATTACAGGATAAACCACCCACACATTCCAGCTCCATGATTTTTACCTTACCATTTATGACTAAAACAATAAGGGGCTTTCAAAAAGAAACGAGCTGGAGGCATAATTAGAGAAATCTGTACCTGTATGTTAGAAGTATTGATCCTGGCCGTTGATACACTTGTTCCAGTGTGACACAAGGCAGTCAACAGCTGTCTCATAAAATTCCCAGAGCTGCAATGTTAACCAGTAAAGCTGGATGTCGTTGTGCGAGGTGAATCGTTTGTCTTTCAGAGCCTTTTTAAGAGGACCAAAAATGGGGTAATCACAGGGAGAGAGTTCTGAACTGTATGGAGGGTGGCCGAGAATCTCTCATTTGAATTTCTGCAGAAGTGCCGCGACTGTGTTGGCCACATGAGGCTTTTCATTAGCGTGGAGCAAAATGGCCCCACGCCCCTAAGACTGCCTGGTCGTTTAAATTTTATCGTTTGGCGAAGGGTGGTCAAGGTTTGCGAGTAACATGGGCATTCACTGTTGTCCAGTGCTGCAGGAAGTGAATCAGAAGGGGGCCATCTTGGTCAAAGAAGAACGTCAGCATAACCTTCCCTGCACTCATGTGGATGGCCTTAGGTTATTTTGGTCGTGGTGATGGTGGAGACCCTGGATTCTTCCACTGGAGACATTGTCACTTTGATCCTGGTTTAAAGTGATGACACCATGACTCATATCCAGCCACCACTCATACCAGGAACACATTCCCTTCCTGAGCATAGTTCTGCAGATGAGCAAGACTGTGGGCTGTTTGACAAGCTTCCTGGTGTGGTTGAAGACTGTGGGGCACCCATTGGGCATACTCTTTGCACATGTGCAGTCGTTCATTCATGATGGTGTGAACACCTCTGACGCTCATTCCGACCACAGCGGCTAAGGCTTTCACTGTCACTCAGTGGTCCTGGGTAATTAGTGCATCCACCAGCTGGGTGATGTCGTCGGTAATGCAGTGTTCTGCTCAAGGTAATGCATCATTGGCTAATGACACCCATCCTTCCCTGAAGCGCTTGTACCACGCCTTGATCCTTGCAAAGGACATGCAGTGTTCACTGCATGCTTGTGACGTTCGTCGATGAACGTCCGTTCCTCCTACTCCTTTCACTGTCAGAAAACGAGCAACAGCTCTTGACTCTTCTTGTGACACCTCCATGTCACTGTCTGCAATGCGACTGGCAGCATTGGACAATGGATGCATACTGCGGCTAGCTCTGTATAGTTACATGAGATGCATGTCTGCCCTCTAGCAATGGGCTATGAACTTCCACACTCTGGTCAGAACTACACGTCATTACACATGCCATAATATCACTCTCATGTCGCCGGTTTGTGCATTCCAGACTCCAGCTCGTTTCCTTTTGAACGCCACTTATACTAAAACTACAAACAGGCCAATCTTGAGGATTACACCAATCCACCATTCTCCACATTTACAAGACCCTCCCTCTACCCATCCTCTGCTATACAAATGTTGCACCAGATCGTCGAATGTCATACACACTGTATTGCTTTCTGGATCTGTTTAGTCCCCCCCCCCCCCCCAACATGGGTCTTCAGCCATCTCATCAAATTCCCACATCTCCTCACCCACTTTGAACACCTCTGCATCTCTTATACTATCTACAAACCAGATTCTAATAATCACATTGCCCCCCCCCCTCTCATCACTAACGCTAGTATGCTGCTGTCCCTTTGCAAACAGTTCCCCCAGTCTCTACACACACCCCATATCCTATCCTGACGCAACTTCAACCATGTTCCTCTCCCTGACAATGAAATCTACTCTGATATTGTCCTTCCTACAAACTAGAGCTTTTCCCATCTATTTCTGCATCCCATCTTGGCTCCCCTCCCCCTCTCTCCTACCGCTTCTTTCCATTTTCTTCATTCCTCTCCTGATACCATGGCCCTGCCCACTCACCAAACTCATTCTTCCTTTCTGTCTTTATCAACATCCACCTTACAACCTATAATCTTTCTACAGATATCACTCAATGACTTATGAATTATACCGAAAAACCATCCTAATATTTAACTTCCCCACAACTTCCTCACCCAGTGCAGGTACTTCAAGGTTTTGATGAAACTGCGATGCATCCTTTTAATGAACGCCGCTGTTTCATTTTAAAGTTGTTAAATATCTGATCAATCTTTAATCTTACATGTCAGTCTCTTTATTTTCTTTTTAAGCTTCAAACGAAATCATATCTATATTTTAAAACATTTTTAAGTTTGGCGACGATAAATATGTTTTGTCATTTCTTTATTTATTTTCTGTGAACGCTCTCGGCCGAAGAGTGGGTATTTTAATGCTCGCAGCCAACCTCCTGCGCTTACCGCGCGAGGAGGATGACATAAAAATAGAGAAAAAAGACAGTGAATGCGTCACTCCTGTATGACCATCACCACTTCTACTAAGAAAGCGGCTTCCGAATAGCTCCCAGCAATGGCTGCTTCTCACTGCCACTTGCTTAATTAGCAAGGTGGGGCGAGGATATCTCTGATCACAAAAATATCTCCATCTCTTGTAGTAAATCTAAAAACCGGCTCTTCTCATCTGTATGAAACAATTTCAGTTGCAAGGTCACATCCGGAACACTGTGTCTGCTGTCAGTCAGGTGGACGGCAAAATAAGGTTGCTTAGCCATGACCTTTCCTCCCAGCACCATATACTTCCGGAATCTGGCCTCGAGCTCTCTCCCAGCTTGGCCGACATAACAGGCATTAAGTCTGAACACTCCAGTCTGTCTACACCTGGTTGATGAAAAACGTTATTTTTTTCTATCTTATGCAATGGTAACTGAGTAAAATTATTTACATTTCCATTCTTAATTTTCACAGCTACAAAATTTACAGAATCATTATAGCCTACTTCACATCTGAACTTTTTTTTCTTTATAAATTATTAAACAGGATAACAGGTGTGTTAATGTCAAAAGGATTGCCTTTGTAATAAGAAAGGCATATCGTATACATACCTAAGGTATTAAAGAAATTTAAGAACCAAATCTGGCTTTTTGCAAAAAAAAAACTGTTTTCCAGGCAGTTAATAAAAATGTCTGCTAACACGCCAGGAATTGAACTACTCATACTTCAGCCATTTGTTTAGCGGTACTTTTCTTCAATGCGTGCAAAATATATGTACTTCAGGATTAGAAACAGCAGGTCATTAAGATGGTTAATCTCATCCCTGGATGACTTATTCTATGTAGTTACATTTCTCGTGGTGATTTCAACCGTAGCATCAGTCAGCATATTGTCGTATAAGTTCACTATATCCAGTGATACAAATTTGATTTCCTCAGTTATTGAAACATCAAAAATACTATTAGCCAAGTCATAACTGTTTGTAACTGAATAGTGACTACTATATTGCTACTGTTTTTTTAAATAAAGGCATTTTAGCGTCTTTGCTAAAAGGGCCACCACATCCATCAACCATAGGTCTTCCTGGTATTTCTTTCCTGTGAACCTGATGTTGGGCCCTAATCTCGGGTGCATGTGGGTTCGTTACCATAAGCTGCTGTATCCGTCTCGGTGTATTTCATTAAATATTTTTAGTTTTTATTAAGTTTTACCTGTCCCTCCATAGTTACATTTCTATAGATTCTTTGGGTGTTATTTTCCTCAAAAAACTGATTTGTATGTTCAGTTTCCATACAATTACTACTGAATTCCCTTTGTCAGCCTACATACGAGTAATTATGGCGGCAGCTTCACTGACCTTTTCATTTATTCTACCTACATGCAATCTTTCGCTTTTACTGATATTATAGGACATATTAGATCCCCTATAGATGATTTTGTCTACTGCTATAGAAATTTTATTTTGTTCACCGTTGCAATGGGAGACAATACTATTTGTAGATACCATTTCTATTTATTCAGCTTTGGGTTTTACTGTGTATTTTTAATTTTCTTATCAGCTTCCTGTGAATTGTTTAGTAATTCTTGAACAATCCTGTGGATCCTAATGAACTATTTTTTTAGATTGTTTGAGTGATGGTCATAACAGTGCAAACATTCTGTGCAATTTAGTCTGGTAGCGACTTGTTCAGTTCTACTCAGTACGTATCAGACTATCTAAAGAGTCAAAACCTGCAGTACTATTAAGTGAATAGAAATTAGGAAGCGGAAAGAAGGGAAAGAGAAACAAGGCACACCTGTAATTCACTAGTGGCTGGATCATAACCAGCGTGACTGATACGGATTATCCACGCTGATGCTGAGAACGGTGGAGCAATGGTTAAGACACTGGATTAGCAGTCAAGAATATTGTGGTTCAAGCTATTGTCCAGTCATCTACGTCTGAGTTTCCCTTACTTTCCCTAAATGGATGTGGACTACATCTTTCGCTGTACTTGTACAATACAAATTTATAACCTTTCTGTAACACTGCTTCATCATCACCGGAAAATAAACCGTAATCTTCACTTGTACTATGAAATATTTACACAAGAAAAGGAAATACGTCGTAAACCCCATTTGAGACCTCTTGTTTGCAATATACACTTTTCGTGTAGCCAAAGGAAGCTGTGGCAGACCGAAAGTGGCTCAGAAGCAATGTAAAAGAATTCTCAGACGTGAAACAAAATTTCAACAGTGAATCCTGACGCTCTGATGAAATTTAAGAAATGATAAGTCAATTCCTTTCATAATCAAAGCAAAAAAAAAAAAAAAAAAGGAATGAAAATAATGTATGCTTTTCCACAATGGATACTCTAAAGCCACGAACAAAAATTTGTATTTTGAGAAAAAAAATTCTGTTGTTGCTTTCATGTTCCGTCCTCCTGTAACCGAACTTCTGTTTCAGCTTTGCCGCACACCTGGAAAGTGTGATGAAATCTATTGCAGCGCTGCAATTAGTTACTGGGGTGACCAACGGTTGCTTGATGATATTCCCAACAGCCGCTGTAAGTACAGCTGAGAGAGAGCACTCTACACAAGGTTGTTTATTATTTAAATATGAGCTGATGCTATTAGAGATCATGATAATTGTGGAATTTGTTGCAGAACAAACATCTGTCTTTATTACAAAGCAGTTTAGTCGATTTCCGGTTTCTATGTTCAAGAAGCATCTTTAGATTCAAAAGACTACTGCAGCATGTAGTTTGTTCCAAAGCTAACTACTGCAGTTACGCTTTTAATCTGAAAACGGCTGTGTAAAAATAGAAATCGGAATGTCAATGAAATTGTTGTGAGAGTAATAAGGAATATAATTCTGTAATATAATTAAGACTAATAATGTAACAAATCCGACAATTAATGTCGTTTTCAGTGTTAAGTATTTACCTTATGAACGCATGCGACGCAAGAAAGACCAAACAGATGCCGGAAAATGTACTCAAGCTAATCAAAAGTCTCCGTTTGCTTCTATATAACGCAAGTTCGACATGTCACGAAACATGGACCTTCCAGTCAAAAGGAAGCGGGGAGTGTTATGTTCCCAGTAGAGAAGCAGAAACAACAGAATGGGTCAGTCAGGAGAGCTCAGTGATATAGCACGTGGACTTTCCATTGGATACCATGTGAGTAACAAATTCATCTGGGACTTTTCAAACCTTCTACAGGTCGCCATGTCGACTGTAGGTGATGTGAAAATGCGAAGAAACAACCACAGCTGATCAAGACCAGGTAGATCTCGTGTACTGACTGTCAGAGACCGTCAATCATTACGGAGCATTGTTGTACAAATCGCTCGTAATCTGAAGAGGGAATCACTCGTGAATTCCAAAATGTTGCCGCAATGACTGTGCGCAGGGAGTTAAAAAGAGTGGAGTCCGAATACCGAGCAGTTCCGCATAAGCCTCAATTATTTGTAATCGGTGCTAAGCGATGCTTGTGGTAGTGAAAAGGCCGACGCCAGTGGGCAGTGGATGATCGTAAGCGAGTGATGTGGAGTAGTGAATTACGTTAGTCCTTTGGTAATCCCATGGAAAGGTTTGGGTGAAGCGAATGCTGGAGAATGATACAAGCCATCATGTGTAGTGCCAGCAGTGAAGAACGGAAGAAGTGGCGTTATGGAATGCAGATGTTTCGTGGTTATTATTTGGTCACCTTACTGTGCTTAAGGAAACGCTAAATGCGGGAAGGTGTGAAACATTTTCCAGTATAGTGTACTGCTTACAGTATAGGAAGCGTTGGCAGTTTGTGTCAGCAAGACGATGTACCCTGCCGTAAAGCCACATCCTTGATGTAATGATTTGTGTACAATAACATTCCGAAATGGATGGACCTGTCGAGAATCCCGGCCTGAACCCAATGGAATACTTTTAAGGTGAAGCAGGAAGTCGACCCCGCTGACTCCAACGTCCTACATTACTAACTGCCCCGGTTTCGGCTCTTGAGAATTAATGGACTGCCATTCCTCTACAGACATACAGAAGCCTCAGTGAAAGTGTCCATAGATTACATTAGATCAGAATAGATTCAGCGTGGGTGTGGAACAAGTCAGACAGTATAGCATAAAAAAACATAAAACAACTGGAGCTAATACTCAGTACCCTGTTCATTTCTCATGTGATTGTCAAAATAGGTAAAGATATTACAGTAAAGTGGAACCGTTTATATTTGCAGTGTTAATACACTCTCAGAATGAAACATAGTTACGCACTTTTCATAAATCTATCGTACACAAAATACCTAATCTTGACTGTTGTGACCAACTGCTGTGAAAACTGAAAACTATCAGACATTTTTAGTTAAGCTGGGTCAATAGCCCCTTTAAGATATTCATCTATAGAGTAGAAGGAGTTGCTTATCGAAAAATGTTTCAGACTCTCTTTACACTGTGCTTTATCTGAAACCAAGTTTTTAATGGTTGCTGGCAATTTATTGGAAATGTGTCTTCCTGAACACTGAACCCGTTTTTGGGCCAAGGTAAGTGATTTTGGGTATTTATGTAGATTGTTCTTATTCCTAGTATTGATATTACGTATTGAGCTATTGGTTGGAAATAGAGATGTATTACTTACAACAAATTTCATCAAGGAATAAATGTACTGTCTAGCAGTGGTTAGAATACATGTTCCTTGAAAGGGCTTCTACATGTTGTTCTTGAATTTACACAAGAAATGAGTCTTACTACACGCTTTTGTACTATAAAAGCTTTTGCTCGGTTTGACGAGTTACCCCATAATAAGATCCCATATGACATAATAGAATGAAGGTAAGCAAAGTATGCAAGATATTTAACATTTATATCTCCTATATCCGTAATCTTTCTCACTCTGAATACAGACTTGTTCAGGCGCTTCATCACTACTGTGGTATGCCCTCCCCAACTGAATTTATTATCAAGTTGTAACACCAGAACTTCGACACTATCAACTTCTTCAATCTGCATTTCTTCATACACTCCTGGAAATGGAAAAAGGAACACATTGACACCCGTGTGTCAGACCCACCATACTTGCTCCGGACACTGCGAAAGGGCTGTACAAGCAATGATCACACGCACGGCACAGCGGACACACCACGAACCGCGGTGTTGGCCGTCGAATGGCGCTAGCTGCGCAGCATTTGTGCACTGCCGCCGTCAGTGTCAGCCAGTTTGCCGTGGCATACGGAGCTCCATCGCAGTCTTTAACACTGGTAGCATGCCGCGACAGCGTGGACGTGAACCGTATGTGCAGTTGACGGACTTTGAGCGAGGGCGTATAGTGGGCATGCGGGAGGCCGGGTGGACGTACCGCCAAATTGCTCAACACGTGGGGCGTGAGGTCTCCACAGTACATCGATGTTGTCGCCAGTGGTCGGCGGAAGGTGCACGTGCCCGTCGACCTGGGACCGGACCGCAGCGACGGACGGATGCACGCCAAGACCGTAGGATCCTACGCAGTGCCGTAGGGGACCGCACCGCCACTTCCCAGCAAATTAGGGACACTGTTGCTCCTGGGGTATCGGCGAGGACCATTCGCAACCGTCTCCATGAAGCTGGGCTACGGTCCCGCACACCATTAGGCCTTCTTCCGCTCACGCCCCAACATCGTGCAGCCCGCCTCCAGTGGTGTCGTGACAGGCGTGAATGGAGTGACGAATGGAGACGTGTCGTCTTCAGCGATGAGAGTCGCTTCTGCCTTGGTGCCAATGATGGTCGTATGCGTGTATGGTGCCGTGCAGGTGAGCGCCACAATCAGGACTGCATACGACCGAGGCACACAGGGCCAACACCCGGCATCATGGTGTGGGGAGCGATCTCCTACACTGGCCGTACACCTCTGGTGATCGTCGAGGGGACACTGAATAGTGCACGGTACATCCAAACCGTCATCGAACCCATCGTTCTACCATTCCTAGACCGACAAGGGAACTTGCTGTTCCAACAGGACAATACACGTCCGCATGTATCCCGTGCCACCCAACGTGCTCTAGAAGGTGTAAGTCAACTACCCTGGCCAGCAAGATCTCCGGATCTGTCCCCCATTGAGCATGTTTGGGACTGGATGTAGCGTCGTCTCACTCGGTCCGCACGTCCGGCCCGAACGCTGGTCCAACTGAGGCGCCAGGTGGAAATGGCATGGCAAGCCGTTCCACACGACTACATCCAGCATCTCTACGATCGTCTCCATGGGAGAATAGCAGCCTGCATTGCTGCGAAAGGTGGATATACACTGTACTAGTGCCGACATTGTGCATGCTCTGTTGCCTGTGTCTATGTGCCTGTGGTTCTGTCAGTGTGATCATGTGATGTATCTGACCCCAGGAATGTGTCAATAAAGTTTCCCCTTCCTGGGACAATGAATTCACGGTGTTCTTATTTCAATTTCCAGGAGTGTATTTTATACATATGCTAGAATGAAAGCTCTGGCAGGTTCTGTACAGCATAGAGTGAGTCTTTTCAATGTTTAATGACAGTGAATTAACTGTAAACCATTCATCAGCATCAGTAAAAATTTGATTAACAGTGTGTCAAAATCTGTGCTTGATTTGCTACATATTGCCATGTTTGTATCGTCTGCAAACAAAACAAACTTAGCATCTGGCAATGCAACAGACGGGAGGTCATTTATGTACACAAGAAAAAGCAACGGACACAATATGAAACCTAGAAGAAAATGTAAGGAATTTCGCAATGACACCCTTTGTTTCCTGTTAGTTAGGTAAGACTCGAACCATTTCGCATCACTGCCATAATATTCTAATTTTCTGTGGAGAATGCTGTGATTCACACAGTCAAAGGCTTTTGACAGGTCACAGAAAATGGCACTAGCCAGTAATTAGTTATCCAATGAATTAAGAAAATTCTGAATGTACATCTAAAAACCTTTCTATACTATACTGGAATTCTTAAGTAACCTAAACTGTGATTTGGAAAATATATTACTTTCAGTCAGCGAACCTGATAACATCAAATGCACTTATTTACAGCCGCTCGCTCACAGCAAGATCCATACTTAAGGATTGGAAAATGGCTCATGTCACACCAATACCCAATGAGGGAAGTAGGAGTAATCCGTTGAATTACAGGCCCATATCACTAATGTCGATTTGCAGTAGGGTTGGAACATATACTGTATTCGAACAGTATGAAGTACCTCGAAGAAAACAATTTATTGACAAATAGTGAGCACGTTCAGTCGTATTCGAACAGTATGAAGTACCTCGAAGAAAACAATTTATTGACAAATAGTGAGCACGTTCAGTCGTCAGTCGTCAATTGTTCTTGTGAAACACCACTAGCTCTTTATACCCATGAAGTAATGAGTGCTACCCACAGGGGATGTCAAATTGATTCCACATTTTTAGATTTCCAGAAAGCTTTCGACACCGTTCCTCACAAGCGTTTTCTAACCAAAATGCGTGCCTTTGGGATATCGCCTCAGTTGTGCGACTGGATTCGTGATTTCCTGTCAGAAAGGTCAGAGTTCATAGTAATAGACGGAAAGTCATCGAATAAAACAGAAGTGATATCCGGCGTTCCCCAAGGAAGTGTTGTAGACCCTCTATTGTTCCTGATCCGTATTAACGATATAGGAGATAATGTTAGTAGCCATCTTAGATTGTTTGCAGATGATTCTGTCATTTACCGTCTTGTAAAGTCATCAGACGACCAAAACGAATTGCAAAAGGATTTAGATAATATATCTGTATGGTGCGAAAAGTGGCAATTGACCTTGAATAAGAAAAAGTGTGAAGTTATTCACATGAGTGCTAAAGGAAATCCGCAAAATTTCGATTACCCGATAAGTTACACAAATATGAAGGCTGTAAGTTCAAGTAAATACTTAGAGATTACAATTACAAATAACCTAAATTGGAACGATCACATAGATAACGTTGTGGGTAGAGCAAACCAAAGACTGCGATTCATTGGCAGAACACATAGAAGGTGTAACAGGTCTACGAAAGAGACTGCTTACATCACGCTTGTCCGGCCTATTCTGGAGTATTGCTGTGCGGTGTGGGATCTGCAGCAGGTGGGGCTGACGGATGACATCGAAAAAGTACAAGGAAGGGCGGCTCGTTTTGTATTATCGCGAAATAGGGGAGTAGTGTCACATACATGTTACGTGAATCGGAGTGGCAATCATTAAAACAAAGGCGTTTTTCGTTGCGACGACACCTTCTCATGAAATTTCAATCACCAGTTTTCTACCCCGATTGCGAAAACATTCTGTTGGCACCCACCCACATATGGTGAAATGATCATCACGATAAAATAAGAGAAATCAGGGCACACACAGAAAAATTTACGTGCTCGTTTCTCCGCGCGCCGTTCGAGAGTGGAACGGTTGAGAAACAGCTTGAAGGTGGTTCATTGAACCCCTTTGCCAGGCACGTCATTGTGAATAACAGAGTAATCACGTCGATGTAGTGGTGCCAATGTCTCATTTTAGAGCAATCTGTTCTTTTTCCTTTTTGGCCCGACCTGTCTCTGCCTTCACTATTTTGTTGGCTGATATTATCTTTCCTCATAATGAAGCTCCTGAGGCTTCTGGATTACATGCTTCAATATTTTCCAGTATTCTTTGTAGTGCATGACAATGCTAACATCAGATCCGTTCACAGATTGAAGATACAGTTTCGTTTTTGTCCCACGAGATATTTTTATTCCTTGTATAATCCATGGTTCATTTTTAGACTTCTGTTTGATCGATTTGAGTTACCTTTCAGGGAAACAATTTCCAAAAGCGGAAGTAACTTTGTTAATGAATGCTTTCTATTTTCCATTTGAGTCAGAAGTATTGTGAACATCTAGCCAGTTCATGCCTTTGAGCAGCCTCCTCAACTCTCAATTTTGTCTGATTTATTACCCTCCTGTACTCATATTTAATAGATTTTTTATCCTGACAAGTTTCAACATTTAACACAATATGCTGCAAATCTTGATCTGATAGCCCATTTACTACTGGTTTTGTGAAATGCCTTTTTTTCCTGGACTTGATTACAAAGATATTGTCAATATCAGTTTCAGAGCATTTATGTACAATAGCATCAAAGTTCACAAACTGAATGACAGTGTTACTGATGGCAATATTTGTTCACTGACAGGGGTTTTCAATAAATCCACATTAAAATCACCAGTGACCACAATTTTTTTTGTTTTTGTTTTTTTTTGTTTTCTACTTTGAGATTGGACAACAGGGCTTCCAGATTTTTATGAAGAGATTAAAATTACCAACAGGTGCTCTTTATATACATACAATTTCAATGGACTTTCTATGAAATACTATTTCTGTAGCACAAGCTTCTAAGTGCTGCTCTGAGCAAAATTGATTAATGTCAGTATTCTTGAAATCAAAATAGGTTCTAACAAATGTTGTAACTCTTCCTTTCTCCATGTTTCCTCTACAGAAGTAAGAGGCTAACTTGGCTAAATTGAATCCTGCAACATTTAACAAATGTACACCAGTTGTCAAATGATGTTCAGAGAGGCAGATTTGCTTAACTCTAATTCTTCAACACAAATAAGCAACTCATTAGGCTTACCCCTTACTTCTCAGATATTCTGATGCAATAAGGATAAGTGATTGAGTGTACTGACTCAATTAAAACTGGATCAACCTAATTTTTCTGTCGATTTTTGAATATCTCCAGTTTCATGCAGGGGCTTTTTGCATGAATTGTGTACATTAAAATTTTCTTTGTAGCTTCCTTTTTTATCAATGTGAATGTCATTAGCAACCTGTCTCTGAACGTCTTTGGTTTCTGCTCTCCTTACTCTAAAAAAAAACCTGCTGTTCTACCACTTGTAACCACTGGTACTTCACCACTTGTGACAGTAACCCCCTTAAATTATTTGCTATTAGCCCAGACTGTTTTCCCTTCCCTTTCCTGTTGAGGTGAAGGCCATGCCTAGTACAGTTCCACCTTACTGACAGAGTTAACAGGAACCACACTGATATGAGACCCCATACCTGAAAAAAGTAGCTGTTCAATCTCTAAAGAAATTGGAAACTTGTGGTAAGTTCTACGGGACCAAAGTTTTGAGGTCATCGGTCTCTAGGCTTACACACTGCTTTACTTAACTTAAACTAACTTACGCTAAGGACAACACACACACCTAAGGACAAGGGAGGACTCGAACCTCCGACAGGGGGTGAACCGTGGCAAGGCACCCTAGATCGCACAGCTACCCTGCGCTGCCCAATCTCTAAATGAATTCTCCAAACAGAGGAGTTCAGATGAGGCCAGTCATGATGCCTGACCACAGATACAAGTCCAACACCAGCATGTCTCGCTGCTGAAACTACCTTTGCCGGCCGCGGTGGTCTCGCGGTTCTAGGCGCGCAGTCCGGAACCGTGCGACTGCTACGGTCGCAGGTTCGAATCCTGCATCGGGCTTGGATGTGTGTGATGTCCTTAGGTTAGTTAGGTTTAAGTAGTTCTAAGTCCTAGGGGACTAATAACCACAGCAGTTGAGTCCCATAGTGCTCAGAGCCATTTGAACCATTTGAAACTACCTTTACCAGATTACCATCAACTGTATAATTAGAGTCACTGTCAAGACTGTTGCCTGCCCCACCCACTGCTAACACAGTGTCTTATTTTGTGAAGTCTTTGGAAAGTGAGCCTATCACCTGACCCAGTCTTCCACTAGGTTTAAAAAAACCTTGTGACCTGGTAACCTGACCCTAGTTCATACTGCAACCGTTGTCCAATACCTCTACCATGTGAACTATCTAACAACAGAACATCCTTCTTCGTCACACCTTTTTCTGACTACCTCAAACAACATTTGACAGTCTACTCCTGCATCTACCTGTGGCTGATCAGTTTCCACCTGTGACAACAGGTCAAACCTATTTTCCACACTGACCGCAAAATTGTCTGAGAAAGTCCTACTGCTATTTCCTCTATAACCTGTCGTCACTTCCTACCTCTCTTTTCACTTCCCCCTCACCCCCCTTAAACTTTACAGATATTGTTTTGCCTTATCTTCTTCTGCGTGAAGAGCAGCAGAGTTCAAGCCCTTATTAATGATGTCCACTAATAGATGTCTGGATAGGTTTGGTAAAATAGTGTATCAAAGCTACAAAGAAAGTTATGGTAACTTGATAACGTTGATAACATCTGAACTAATGAAGGAAGCCTACGCAGTTATATAGGGAAGGTCTGCTTTAACGAATTCATTAGAGACGAATAGAGAGGTGATTCCTATGATTAAATGAAAAAACAAATCGGAGGAATAGTTAAGGTAGCAAGTGGGTGTCCTCAGGCTTCTGCATGCAGAGGGAGAATGTCCTTTCACAGCCGTCTACTCCCATACATCATAGTTAAAACGTTAAAGAGAGGAAGAGCACCCACTATTCGAGAGAGTGCTATTCTTAAAACGGAAAGCACGGTACGGCAGAAAAAGAGGCACACTGTATGTAAAAGCAATTACAAGAGAAGAAAGGAGTGGCAGCAAGAAATGCAGGCAGGGTGAGGAGTCCCCCTTACCCAGCATATGGCAGGAGACGCACCCAATCCCGAACACCCCGTCCACGCCACGAAGGTATTTATAACTTTATATCTGAAAATAAAAATCGCTATCACAGAGGAAATGGAGAAGCAGTTCGGCTGCCTGTCAGAGGCAAATACTTCGAAAGAGCATGATTAGCATGGAGAGCCACAAGAACGGAGCATCCACCAGGGTATGAGCCACTGTCTGCAAGTTTTCACAACCATCACGTGGGGTCGGCTCATTGTCTAAAATAAAACTATACATTAGTCTGGTGGCATGAACAATACAGAGGCGACATACGAGGGTGCATGCCTTCCAGAATGCAGAACTAATCTCCATGGTAGTGCGGAGTTTATTAGAGAGGACAGTGGCCCACCAGCAATCATTCCACCTCCGGGCGAGCGGAGGTCTTACTTGCACCCACTTATCCGCATCTGAGCTCGTCAATGTGAATAGTAGGACAAGTAATCGTTCCTCTAGCTAAACTGTCAGTCAGTTTATTCCTTGGGATACTCACACGACTTGGCAGTCAGAGAAAGATCACCGAACAGGCAGTATGACTAAGCTCAGCAAGATCATGAGCAACAGAGACTACAGGGCGACAAGAGTAACATAAGTGAATGGCTTGCAGACTGCTCATTGAGTCACTAGGTCCTTCAATAAAATAGAAGGCTTTGCTAACCGGTATCAGCTCCACCACAAAAATACTTCATGTTCCCGGAAACGAATGGTGTCCCTGACTTTTTGGAGATGTAAGGAGATATCGCATCTTATCCACGACTTAAATGTTTCAGTGTGAAAGAAGACAGCGCTCTGAAACTCCTGCGTAAGGGAAATAAATAAGGTCATGAGACTGAGACTTTATGACGTAGAAATAGATCGGTCTAAATTCGTGGCCTGGGCACCAACAAATAACGGTGGGAGAGGGGGGCGAATAAACGTGGGAAGAACATTTTAAGTAGGAGAAGCAGAGGTCCTGGCAGCGGGCTGTAAGACACACTCGAGCATGTAATCCCACCCAAGGGCGGGTGGCAGGGGTCGATGCCCATCGAATGCGAAAAGAATAGAATATGTTGAATGATCAGGAGATTTTCAAATGGTGATTGCATAGGACACCAAGCACTGGTACCGCCGCAACTGAAGAGGGAAGATCCTAGCTCCGACAAGAAGACTGTCTACAGCACTTGTGTGCATTATGACAGACTGGGTCTAACAATCTGGAAGCTTAAAGCGCCACTGACCAATAAACCTGGCAACCATAGTCCAAACGGGACATGACTGGAGTCCAGTAGTTATGGAGGAGAGCAGTGTGATCCGCACCCAACGAAGTGTGGGCAAGAAAGGCGACAGCTTCCATCTTTCGCATGCAACTAGCTAGAGCCTTTAGTTCACGAACATGTGGCAACCAAGTCAGTTTCAAGTCAAAGAGCCTTCCCAAAAACCATGGCTGTGAAACAACGTTCAAGCTGTGGGTACCCAGTAACATTCTGGGTCAGGATGGACCGTGGTACATCTCCAAAAGTGCGTGAGTTGCGAGTTTGTAGGAGAGAATTTTAAAACATGGGATAGAATTCAAGAGGGGCCCAATCTGAAACCACCTCAGAGTTCGTGTTTAGCTAGGGCTACAGGGTGGGAGCTGTACCAAGACCAAAAGTCGTATACACACATCACAGGTGTGACCAGTGGCTAAACAAAGGGCAGTATCCCACTGAGAAGGTGACAAGTAACTGTCAAAAGGAGAAATCCTCAGAAATCACGTTTAAAACACCGGTTAACATACAGCCTGACTTATTATCTGGAAGAGAAGAGCCTACAGTAGTTTTCGAGCAATGCAGAGAGCAGCAGACTCGTAGGCAAGACTTCAAGGCCAGATAACTAGAAAAGTCAAATAGAAAGAAAAAGGGAGACGTAAGCCGTGCTTCTTGCTGCAACTGGGAGAAGGGAAGATACAAATCCTGGCGCCCATCTGAATAGCGGGGAGAAAAAATTACTAGCTGAGACTCTTGCCGAAAGTGTAAGGGAGAACACAAGCGTACAAGACAAAATGCCTGTGATTACTGGAGCTGAAGTTCCGTGTTTCTTACGTTAGAGTACTGTTACAAATGGACGGTATTGAAAGACACTAGAGCAGAACAGAACCATAATGTATGTAACAGTTTCCAGAAAAATAAAATTCATTTGCTTCATCAGACATTAGGGGATTGAGAAACAAAATAGATGAGCTTCTTGTATGCTTTGACGATGTGGAAAATTCTAAAGTGATAGATTCTATGCCTCACAGAATACCTCAAAATTACAGGGATGAAGAAGTTAAATTTCAGGGATGATAGACTGGCATCATTTCACGTTACAAACGAATAGTTTTTGTTTAGATCAGAACTTTAAATGTGCCAGTGAGCTGTTACAACAGAATTCTCTTCTAGTAATTATAACAGTCTACATGTCCCCTCTAGCAAACTTTCACGTATTGATGAAAAATCTAGAAGCATTATTGAGCAACCTGACAGAGAAGAAGAAACATTTAGTATTTTGCAGAGATTTAAATGCAGATTTATTAAAAAGACGTGGACATGAAAAATGAACTAAAATCATTGTGTGTTTCAACCTAATTCAGTGGTTAATCTTCCAACTTGTGTGCAGCATTATTATAGGACACTGACTGCTAACATTATTATAGGCAATGTTCAGCCTGAAACAATTAATGTGCAGAAAAAGTTAATGTATTTTGTGATCATGATGCACAGTTAATGGAATAAACAGTATAATATCTGACAGCCCTGAGCCAGGTTCATATAAAACTGTGAAACTTACTAATGCGTAGACTAAATTAAGATGGTATGGGATGAGATATCCATAAATAGAAAGAGATGCTGATGACAGTTTCACTATATTCCATAGTAAATTTTCGTCAATATGTAAAAGTAGCTTTCCTAAAACGTTATCCAGAAGGCCCATTAAGAAAAATGTATAAGATGTGAATAACCAAAGGAATTTATACAAAGGCCAGAAGAAGTCAAGCTCTAACATTCCTTGAATACTCCAAAATGCACTATAATACTTTAAGGAAAGTTATTAAAATATCAAGAACTATGTTCGTTCGGATAGAATTTAATAATGCCATTTATAACATTAAAACTATATGGGATATTGTGAAATGGGAGACAAGGCAGCTAGTCAATGTACTAGATACCATAGCAGTTAAATTAAATGAAAAGTTGTGATGGATAATTTGGAAGTTGCAAGTATTTTTTAAAACCGCTTTTTAAACGAAGCAGCAAAAATAGGAGTAAGTGGTTCAGCTGAAGTAGCATAAGAATATACTAAAGACGTCATCTCACATAACGTGAAACAACTAGAAGTAGGACCAGCACCCTTCACTGAAATTAATCGTTCATAAAACTACTGCCCTTGATATTGATGGAATTTCAAACAGAATTCTCAAAGGTTTTTATACTTTAATAAGTAATGTCAACAGCTACATATCTTATGCATCAGTGGTACATGAAATTTTTCAAGACGGTTTAGAATAAGCAATTCTTAAACCTTTTCAGAAGAGAGGTGATAGGAGAGACCTAAATAATTATCATTCGGTTTCCTTATTCAGATCGTTTTCAGAAATACTGGGAAAAGTAATGTACTCAAATGTGGCCTCAAGTTTAAGTAGAAGAATATCAGAGTTTTGATTCCAGAAGGTTTGTTCGACTGAGGATGCTATTTACAAGTGCATCATCAAATATTACAAGCGTTAAATAATAAAAATTCACCATTTGATATTTTTTATGACCTTTCCACAGTGTAGACCATATTACACTCCTTTGTGGAATTGATGGCTTTACACACTACTGATTTGAAACATACTTACCAAACAGAATTGAAAAATTTGTGCTAAATAATTCAAATAATGTAGGAGGGCATAGAAAACCTTAGGGGCTTGTGAGAAATCACAAAAGGAGTCCCATAGGGTCCAGTTTTGTGTCCCCTCCTGTTCCTTACACAAGAGAATAAGCTTCCATTGAATATTCAGTTAGCAGAATTAGTGCTCTCTGTAGGCGATACTAATGTTATAGTGAATCCAAATAGAAGAAGAGCAACAGAACTGGTTGTTAACGGTTTTTTGAAAGAATTATTAAATGGTTTTCTGAACATGGACTTCCGCAAATCAGTTGTGTGCAAACAATAGAGTCATAACAAAAATTAATGTAGCAGTAGCAGTTGATCAGGAATCAGTAAATAGGGTAGAATGTTTACAATCTTTTGGTGTACATATTGATGAAAAGTTGAACTAGAAATAGCATATTACTTGCTTCTCAACCATTTAAATTTAGTTACTTCTGATCTTCATGTAATTGCTTGTCTTGGAAAACAAACAATTCATTCTCAAGACATACGTTGGATATTTCCACTTAGTAATGTAATATGAAATAATTTTCTGAGCCAATTAATCACTTAGGAGGAAAGTATCGATTGTACAAAAGAGAGCAGTGAGGATAATACATAGTGTTCACCCACAGACGTCATGTCCTTTTCAGCGAGCTAGAAATTTAAGTCGCACTGTCACAACACACATAGTCGCCAATGAGATTCTTCACAAAGAGTCCATCTAAATTTGCGAACAGTGGTGTCGATTTAAGAACGTAAGCTTCCATGGCCAGTGTCATAGTGATTAAAACTCTTCTGGGTATTATGCCGCGTCATTTCTAAAAACTAACAACAATAATAAAGTTAGTTTTTAGCAACGACGCGGCATAATACCCAGAAGAACTTTAATCAGTGATGTCGATGTCTACAACACTGGTGGGAATAAATACCTATCTTACCCATCATTAAAGCTATCAACGGTCCAGAAGCGAGTGTAATATGCAGCAACGAAAGTTTTTTATCATTCGCCCAATAACATAAAATCTCTAACAGGTAGCAAAACTAGTGTCAAATCTAACCTCAAATCATTTCTTCTTGGTAACTCCTTCTGTTCCATGGACGAGTTTCTGTTTAAAAACTGGTAGCCTGTAATAAACAAAAAATTATAACATTTTTAAGTGTAGCTGCCTGAGTAGGACTAAAAATTAATGTGTTCATTAACATTAACATTAATAATTTATGCCTATCCTGTAAACTGATTTGTTCCACATCATTCCGATAAAGGAAACGTTTAAATGACCTATGGAACATTGAACTAGCTAACTAATTTACTTGATGGCGAAGAGTAAGGGCCTAACTCTCGGCACAGAATCCGGCTGGACATCGTTCTATTGGATCCCGGGGAGCTGAGTGTAGCACCAGTTCTAACACGTAACAGCCGGTGGGATGAAAAGTGACGGAAAAAGTCGGTAGGGAGCCTCGAAAACCTCATTGATTGTGGGTAAGTAAACTCTGATGGTACCAGGTGGTGTCGTATGACACATGTAGGTGAAATAAGACTGCAGTGAGGTATTTACGATTAGAAAAAGTCTGTCGGATTGCCATTTCCAACATAACCACACGGTAGGTTGTGGATTGTCCCTTCCTTCCGGTGCGGCTAATGAGGGTGTAACTGTCGACAGATAGTGGGTCTCTGTCATGCTTAAGAATAAGGACGATGATATTGTCCCTCCATTGCGAATGGAAGACACCTTAAAGACAAATAAATACAGATGTTGGATGATATAATTGTGAATGGGATCAGGGCCTGGGGCTGCATCGTGAGGCGAAAACCTGAAGCAGTTCCCAGTCAAAGGTTCATCATACTTTTCGGCAAGGCGAAGGGTGAGGTAGATGGGGATGTCTTCAGATTGCTCCTTATGCGTTCCGAAGGTAGTCACATAAAAACGAGGCCCGACGCAGTCTAAAGTGGGTCGCAAGGTATTCAGCAAGAGACGATGCGTCAGTACAAAGACAGCCCCGAAGGAAGAAACCGGCTACAGTTCTGGACCTTTGGCGGCCCACAAGACTGTGCAGCTGGACACACACTTAGGATGATGAGACATACGTTCCCAGCGAGAAGACGTAGCGCTCCCTCAAAAGATGAGTGTCTTACTACCGATGCAATGTGAACAAATAAATCACGGTTTGTAATACATATAATATCTGATCAAACGTTTCCGGACATATATTAGTAGACATTAATGTGAGGGGTGTCCATCCTGCTCCATTATGATGGTTTGAGTTCCGCTGGGGACAATAGCAATGACGACTCTGAATTTCTGTTGAGGAATGGGAGCCCATTCTCCCTCTGGAGAAGGTAGTTCGGTTGGATGTTGGGATCTGGAGCGAAGACGACGTTCTAATGCATCCAAAGGCTGTTCCATTGGGTTCAGATGGGACTCTGAGGAGGCCAGTCCATTTCAGGGAATGTTGTTGTCTACAAACAAAGGTATCACAGATGTTAGTTCACGATAAGATGCATTGTCATGCTGACGTCATCGTAGTATTCGGTGTTTTCGTCGCCTGTACGCAGTACATAATGCAGTGAAATTTCTTGTTATCTTTCCGCATTTAGCGTTTCCTGGCGCACAATAAGGGGACCACGCGCTATGCGCGAGAATCGCTTCCATATCACCTTCTTCGTGTTTCTCTGTTGGCACTATGCATGGCGGTAGGTAAGGTTCTCCAGGTATTCATCAAACAGAAACCCTTCTGTCTGATTTCCAGAGAGTGCAGTCTGGTTTATCATTGCAAATCACTCGTTTCGAGTCACACACTGTCTAGCAGCGTCGCTCTTTGCACAGTGTCGAGCACGGTTCAGCCCTGGCTGCAGAGGAGTGTGCCTCATCAGGAGCACCTCAATCACTGTACTTTTTAACTCTGTACACTAAGTCTCTGAGCTAGCTGGACTGCTGGTAGTACTTTTTAACTCACAAGTGATTCGTCCTGATTTCGCTAGTTGTTTTTACAATCAGCATCGGGAAACTCGTAGGTAAGTATTCCTCAGCATATGAGGTCTGCCTGATTTAGCTAGGGTTGTTGCTTTCGTTTCCACTTCAGAATCACGTCACCAAAAGCCAACATCGGGGTTTTAGAAAGGCTGAAATATCCCTGGCAGATCTGTTGCTTAGGGGACATCGAATGACTTGTCCACGTTCGAAGTCGCTGAGATCTCCTGGCCGATCCATTCTTCTACTACTGCCTCTCTATTCACTACGGAATACTACCCGGCTCCTTTTATACTGGCGCGACTGCCTCTTGCGAAGTCTAATGGCCAAATCCGCTCCTTTTATGGAAGTCCGGATAAGTTTGATCAGATAGAGTAGATTACATGCTAAATCTTGATACACACCTGCTGAGTATAGAAGGGGTGAGCAGTTTAGCAAAAATTGAAAATAGTGAACGATGGAACCAACAAGTAGTTCATCACGAGTGAGACGTGTTGCATTATTCGAACCAATAACTACGCGCTAAGTTCATCATGTCTAGCCTTTCAAACGACAGTGGGCTTGACGCAATGTAGCTTTTCGCAAAGGCAGTAACTACAGTATTGGATATTAGCAATAGCTCCTGATCGCTATCAGGAAACATTTTGTACTTTTCATTACTTCCAGCGCAGGCTGGCAAGCTGCACTGAGTGCGAAACGTTGTCACGTTTCATGAGGTCCTGTGTCATTGATATTTCGCTTTTATATATATATATATATATATATATATATATATATATATATATATATATATATTAAAAAACCACTGTAAGCTATGGAGAGCACACAAAGAAAAAAGCTGCTGGTATAGCCTTGCGGAGGGATGAGAGGCCTGAGAGGAGGGAAAATGAGGGGAGAGGAAGGTGCATTGGGAGGTGGGGCTGGAGGTTGGGAGGGAAGGAGAAAAAGGGGGCGGGGGGGGGGGGGCACCAAGAGGCAGGAGACGGGTGTGGTGGGAGATGATGAGGGAAGGAAAGTCATGAGAGGCACAAAAGGGGGGGGGGGGCACGGGAAAGGGGGGTGTAGGAGTGAGGAAAACAGCTCAGGGGAAGGGAAGAGGAGGAGACAGGGAACCTTGAGGAGGAGGAGGAGGAGTGGGAAGGTGTGGTTAGAGTTGGTAGGAGCGGTACATATCAGGGCAAAGCTCATAGTGAGGGAGGGGTAGGTGCTGGAAGCTGCATTGGGAAAGTAGGTGGAGGGTGTGGAATTGGAGAGAGGGCACAACTCAATGGTAAATATGTGGCAGTGGGCTGGGGGTGGAGAGGGAGGGAGACACCAGGCGGTGGGGGATCGAGTTGGCGGATGGTGTATAGGGTGCAGATGTTTTCAAGGAAAAGAAGAAGATGTGGGAAGGGGGTGAGGTCGTAGAGGATGTGCGTGGTGTCATGTCTTTGGAGTTTTTTATTAACATCTATACATGCAAACAATACAGTGAGAGCAGTTTCTACTCATAGGTAACGACACCATGTTGGTTGGTTTAACACATAAAAAAGAACATATAAAATATATATTGCACCAACTGTGTGCCCAAGAGTGTAGATAAACAAATACAAGGTGCAGTCGCAGTCCAAAGCTCGTCACATGAAGAAATGACAGGGCCCACTACCTACGGCAGTATGACCCATAACGTGAACTGCCAATAGTTGAATGCATGTGCACGTATTGAAACTTAACATGTTACAGAAATATATTGGACAGTCATTAATTGCCATCCTTATATCAATGACATTGGAGAGTCGTTAACCATGGGAACCAATATACATATATAATGCAGGAGGTACTTTACATCCACATAGATATGAACTTAAGGCAAATACTGCCAGTTCTAAATGCCAGGTCTAATGTGAATAGGCAGAACATATATATATATATGCTAGTACATTATACCTTGATTTGCACACCACTGCATGGATGACATAAACAAGACCTTTCCTTAAAGACGAATTAGCCATATCATCAGCGAACAACCAGCAAGCTGAATACATAAGTACATGCCGATGCACGTCACATTCAGTCTCTGTCATACGCTGTGTGCGCTTAATTCTTTTTGTGATTTGCTGGGGCTACAACTGCTCTTTCTATTAGCTATCCTAAGCTCCTGAGTACTCAGCTAGTAGAGTATATAATTTAAATTTTTTATGTGGTTCACAAACGAAATTTGTGTCGTTTAGTATGAGTGGAAAGTGCTCCCATTGAATTGGTGGTATGTATACATGTTAGTAAGAAATCCCAAAGGTATATAAACTATATGCACACTAGTATTCACACAGTGATAAGTTCTCCTCATAACTACTTTATGTTTGGTATATAGTGGACCCAAAGACAACAGAAAAATTCTCTCGAATCCGGTCATCGCGAAATAAAATAAAAATACCAAGCAGTCTTGGCTGCAGGAGATTTCCTATTCACCGATGACAGATCACTCTGTGCAGATATGTCCGACCTATATGTATGACTTACGTTCATTACTTTGTACTACAAATGAAACAGTTATCAAAGAACTGTACGAAGGCGGTGTCCTTGCGAAAAAAGATAAATTCCAAAATGGACTGGTATCATTAATTATCTTATACAGGGTCAAATAATTTCTGTGAACATTATACAATGTTTAGGGACCAGCCGGAAAAGCGAGCTATCTGGAAGTGCCCTGGACTGCAGAAGAAAGTGATATGCAGTCAAATCATATAGATGATGCATAAAAAGTCTTTTGACAATGGGAAACTGAAGGAGTAGAAAAACACGAATCGACGAATCTTTGGAACATCCGCCATTTTTGACAGATTTGATACTCTCTGACTTCCATGTGTTCGTTCATGTAAGGAAATGTGTAACTAGGGAACAAAATGGTCATGGTAGTTGTAGATAGATATTTTGTAGGTGTTTCAGTATAGTATTTCAGGGACAGAATGTGTTGCGCACTAATTCGTACACAATGGTAAGGAGAGGTTGGCTATAGAATAGTGAAGCAGCTCTCATCGACTCAGACTACACAGTACAGCAGCTGCCGGCCATCCTGTATCGTGGCAGCAGGTGTAGCAGCTGACGGCGTGGCTCAGCACGCACGCGTCATTGGATCCGCCAGGTCCCCGTGCGACCTCTATCGGCGTCTGTTGGAAACTTGCGCCTCTGTTGCCAACTGTGATACGCCGGTGAGAGTGGCATCGATCTGTAATGCCACAGAATTGTCTTACTGGAAAAAAAAATGTTAGACATAATACATTTTTTAAAAAAAGAACATGGCATATGCCTGCCTGGTGGAACTGTTAGCTCATTATCCCTCGTCTGTGTGTTCACAGAGCTCCGAGAGCGGCGCGCTGCTCAAGTGCGTGGCCTGCGTGCCCACCATCAGCGCTCAGGTGCTCATCTACTGCCTCGGAGCTCACTCTGTACAGGAGCAGGTCGGTGTATGGCTTTAGCTGTAGCGTGAGAAGTGTCGTCAGACGGCGGCAAAACGTGTTAATTTTGGTTTATGAAAGTGAAACAGGTAACAACAGTTATGCACAGTAGATAAATATTCTGAAGTTATCAGGGATACAAAGCAAAGGCCAGAACATTAGTCAAAAGCAAGATTGCAGTTATACGAGATAAGTGTATGAAAGAAAAGCTCTAGTTGATAAGGAAGTGACACATGTTTGTACAAGTAGTCTATTCCTTGTTTTGTTCAGCGAGCACCAGTAAAGAAACAAGGAGTAATTTTGAAAACGAATTGATGTTCACTGAAAAGAAACCTGCAAGTTTCGCCTAGGGAGATAAGTGGAACAGAATGAATAATATCTAGAAAAGAGCTTGTACAAAAAATATCAACAAAAATGAAACAGAGGTAATAGATTGTATTCGAATTAAATCAGCCGACGCTATCGAACACTTAAAGTGGTAGACAATCTTTGCTAACGGCAAGCAAAATTGCAACGGTGGCCGAAGTAGAGGATATACTATATGGAATGTAGACTGTCGATGACAAGGAAACCTTTCCCGAAAAGAGATGCAGATTAATATAATGTTATATATTAAATTCACCTGCTCTGTCTTTCCGTCTGTAAATAAGACTCATTTCAGATATTACTGTGGGAATATTGATGCGGTTTTCTCTAACAGATGGACTGATTCAAGAGGAAGGTTTGTGTATATAGTTTATTACCGCAACACCAGACAAGTCGTCCGGCCGATTCTTGCAGTTAGTATTACGTGTGCGAAGTCGGAGCGGACCGCTAGTGTAATATAGATGTAAATGGTAACAAATCTTTTCTGCAGGTATCTTTCTATTGAAAGAAAACGTAGAGAAATGGCTCTGAGCACTATGGGACTTAACTTCTGAGGTCATCAGTCCGCAAGAACTTAGAACTACTTAAACCTAACTAACCTAAGGCCGTCACACACATCCATGCCCGAAGCGGGATTTGAACCTGCGACCGTAGCGGTCGCACGGCACCAGACTGTAGCGCCTAGAACCTCTCGGTCACCCGCCCAGCAAAGAAAACGAAGACAATACACAGTGCTGCCATGCAGAAAATACAAGCTTTCTAAATGTGATGTTGCAGGAGAATGCTGTAGATTAGATAGTAGATCAGGTAACTAATGCATGGGTACTGAATCGAACGACGAGAAAAGAAATTTACAGTGTTACTTGATTAAAAGAAGTGTCTGAATGATAGTATACATTTTCTTAGGCGTCAAGAATAGTTAATTAATGAATCACTGATGTTTATAGGCGCTCTTGGAAGAATGAATACCACCTGGAGACACTGCTATGCTTCATGAAGTCGTCCCTATACAAGCCACGCACAGTCATGTGAACTTCACTCGGTTTATGCCCCTTAGCCCACAAATATCGAACTACACTGAGCTGCTCTTTACAAGTTGAAAGCGGTAACAGGGGCGCCATGTTTGTTTCATAGTTCAGGCTTCTCTCGCTAGAGTTGCACATGAGAGCACAATATCCTCTGTTGGACAAACTTCTAACTATGGGGTGATTTACGAAGATATGCAAATATTTTAGTATGTTATTGTACAAGTAAAATTAAAGAAAAACTTTCATATAAACATAGGTCTGCAAATGTTTAGTTACAGAGTTACGTCTAGTAAAAGATTTTGCCTGAAACTTAGCAACTTTGCTAATATGAGGCCATCGCAAAACTGTATGAGGTTAAAGCAAAGCATGATTTGGATTTATTTTGTTGTTGTTGAACTGGTGAATCTAATAAAAACATGTCCCACGTGAATATGCTGTAAAATTGTACGTGCACTGTACAACTTACTTAACATTGAGCTTTATTTCTTATGGTTCAACATGAATTCACGTGTGCTGCGGTATTAATGAATGCAGAATATCTAACACATTCATACAGTTTCAGTTAACGTTGTTACCATCATTTTTCCAAAATTAAATTCTCTATAACTTCTGTTGAAAACTTTGTGCAATTACCTGCAGTTTAAAAAACAAATGGGGTCAAGTAGTTAATAAATTAAAAACATTACGAAATTACGCCATTAATTCTCTAGATGATCTGGAAGACTACTGCAGATACACGTCTGGGACATGTTTTATTAAATTTACTAGACAAATTACACCAAAATAAGTGGTACTCGCGCTTTACTTAAACCTCGTACAGTTTTGCACTGATTTCATATTAGCGAAGTTGCTACATTTCAAGGAAAATATTTATTTAGCCGTAACTCCGTATCTAAAAATTAGCTGACATATGTTTATATGAACTTTTTTCTTTAGTATTACTTGTAGAATAACATATTTAAAAATTTGCATATCTTCGTGAATCACTCTGTATATCATCGTGAAATTTCAGCAGTCAAGCTGCAATATTAGCGGAGAAAAAAATTATTAAGCGCTACTTTCCGACCCTCCATCGTATTCAAATACTAGGGCTCAGGACCTTCACCCAGTAACGCGAAGATGCACAACAGCAAGTACTGGATGACCCCATAGCTGAATATAAAAATCACTTCTTCCTGCTCAAGAATGAATAGCCTGCCGAGAGAAAACAAAACACTTATTAAATGGCTCACTACTGCTACACACGAGAAACATTAAAGACCAAGTAACCTCATAGGTAAACAAATCTGCAATTTAATAGTGTCACCATAACATCAAATCGCCACGAGGATACAGCGACTGCATCAACAGGTTTGCTAATATCGACAATGTCACCCAATTGTCTAACAAAATAAATTTCAATTATTATTTACAGGCTTGTTGGAATGTGTCTCGAAACATGTTTAACGCTCACTTTCATTAATAATTCAGTAATTTTCAGGTATGGGCATTGTTTTTATGCAAGCATTTCCTCCTTGTTATCTGCATGACTATTTCTTATACACTGTGTAAGGTTGTGTTTCCAATGAAATCCTTCCTACCGAGACTACACCCTGTTGCGTAAGATTTAATACTATAACCTTACACTAATTTTATTTTTGTAAGGGCGTACTGAAGACTTAAAGCTTTTTAAATAAAACAAACCTTATTAACTTTCGACGTCTTTATTCTTAATGTCTACATATTTGCAGTCCTCTGCTGCTAGCAGGCTTCGAATTGTAGTGTGTAACATGGTGGTGTGAAACGTAACTATGCCGGAGTGTGTGAGACAGAAGCTGTAAACGAGTTTCGAATTCGAAGAGGTCGCCCACACATGGAACACCCTCTCCTTCAGCATGACCTTTCTATATTAACGCTAATAAATATATCAGATGCATACACTTATTGATACACTGTTGGTCAAAAGCAAAAATTGTCCACTGTTCATTAAGGCAGTCCTGATCATTAATCACAGTAGTAATTACATTGCATAAAGTCTGATCAGTAAAAGAAAATGCATATGGAAGTAGTGGATTTCCATGCGATCTTGAAGAAGTAGTGCTGTCCTTCCAACGGAAAGACAGTGCTAACGTTTTACAAATAGACTGGTAATGGGCCACAACAGAGCAAACCCACAGCAGAATCAGTCGACGTTTTGAAGAATATTGGTAGGTAGGTCATCACAGAGCAGACCCACAGTATTTATTGTAGTGATTATGTTATTGGTGGGCGATCAAAGGTGCAGACCCACTGTAGTCCTTGTAGAGATGGCTAGCACCTATCCCTTGCGAATGTGCAGGTGCAAAATCACCATCGAAGTGTCTTTCGACTAATATAGCAAGTCCATGAACCGCCACTTGTGCACTTACAAAAACAATTTTTGAAATGTCCTTAGAACCAGCAATGCTGTTAACCAATCCCTTGCTGAACTATCAACACACGTGGATGTACCCGCAGCCCCCCCCCCCCTTTTTTTTAGCTTTTCACATATTGTGCATATACTATGACCAACAGAAACGTGTGCAGTGAAATGAAACTTTATTTTGCCAAACCTTTTTCTTATATCTTGTTAATGCATTTCACCCAATTCATCACAACTCATTCTCTTATGTAGCCTACCCTTCTTAAGCGAACTTAAATCTACTGATCTCAGATTTATAAACTATGGGACGAGGTAATGCAGCAGCACAAAATAATTAACACAAACAGCAATGACAAAAAATGCAAATTGGCAAATCAAGCAGCAGTATATCTAAATTAGCAAAGTAAATCTATCATTACAACTAATATGAGCCAATGTGCGGCGATAATAAAAATAAATCAGCAGTAAAACTGGCTTAACAGATTAATACAAAGTGAAATTCAGTAGCACTATGCCTCGCAACAGCAGCAGCAAATTCAATAACTTATACCTAAATATGACAAAGCTCAAGCAGAAACAGTACTGTACTAAAGATAGGAAATATCTAATACCTGTGGCATATTTGAACATTAGAGTGATGCATCACAAACACTTACTCTACCAAACAAGTTACCAAGTTGTTGAAAAAATTATGTATGCAATTCCTGCGAAGAGAATGACTATTTGTGCTCCCTTTTTTTAAAGAAAGTTGATCATAAAATTACTATTTACTGCATCTGTAGACAGAAAATAGTGATATTAGTAGACCTATTAAATTTTATTTTAACCAATGCTGCAGTGCAGGTAGAAACTAGATATTAAACAAAACAGGCAAATATATACAAGGCAAACCTTAAAGATATCTTTGACTAGCCGCATGACATTTCATAAGGCAGTAAAAAATCTCTCAACTAGAATGAAAGTAGGCTTAAAATGTTTCTCATCATTTCATTAGGCATTTCACTAAATATTAGAAAATACAAGCTCCAAACTGTAATTATATGTTTTCAAGTATGAGCATGTCATATTTGCGATGCTTTCTGCAAAGGAATGTCAATATCGAAGTTAATGGCCTCTTTTTTCTCCACCTAATGGCTTTTTTCCAGGCGACGGTCACGCAGCTGGGCGCCCACAGTGTGTTACGTTAAGGTCACTTACCTTCCTTACCGAAATATTTACGACAACAGTTTCTGCTACAGTGACAGCCTCATATAAAAATTTCACAGGTTGAAAATTTATGTTACTAATGTGTAGGAATAAAATCCCACCGATATAATAGTGTCAAAAAATTTCCACCGGCATTGTGATACATTCACGCATGTACATACATTTCATTACTCTTAAAGTACAATTCTTGGTTTCCAACATCCTTTTCACAAACCAGTGTCCCTAACCTATTGCCGGCCGGAGTGGCCGAGCGGTTCTAGGTGCTACAGTCTGGAACCGCGTGAACACTACAGTCGCAGGTTCGAATCCTTTCTTGGGCATGGATGTGTGTGATGTCCTTAGGTTAGTCAGGTTTAAGTAGTTCTAAGTTCTAGGGGACTGATGACCTCAGGAGTTAAGTCACATAATGCTCAGAGCCATCTGAACCATTTGAACCCTAACCTCTTCTCGTTATTTGTATACATATAAACATGTAATCACATTCCTCATATAGTATCATCTTATTCATCATAAACATAACTCAGCAGCATAATACACAACATGGTCGTCATAATATCATCATAGCACATGAATCACATCTCAAAATCGCCGTAGCTTTTTTCAATAATTTCAAAACCTTTAAAAAAATTCTGTCTGCTCGTTTCAATAAAGTAATTTACCTCAAATATACTTCAAAAATCATGATCCCATACCAAATACATAATTCAAAACTCTCATAGTATCACAATGGTTCCGAAAAAACATGAAGACTTCAAAAAGTACAGACAAAATACAATTTCGTCAGTGTGAAGTTATCCAACAGTGCAAGTGAGTAAAAATGTGTCACTGATGTAGTAAAAAATATGTTTGTTTGTCTGTTAAATAAGCAGATAGCTGTGTAATTCTCTGTTAGAGAAATATGGTACCAATGTGTAAAGTTGTATAAGCAAATACCATATTAGCTAGGACTCCTAGCGCTTGCCACACGCTTAGTACACAAAGTAGGTGTGTACCCCCTTAGGATTAATGTAAATATAATATCAGGTGTTACAGATTACAGCAATAGATGAAATATATCACCGAAAACCTTGTTTGTATCTTTGTAATTCAAAAATCTTAAAAAAAATATTTTAAGTACAAAAATTAATCACTCAAATACGTATCCTGTAGCGCTGAGCTGTGAGTCTTGCTGTAAAATAATGTCTGTCATTACTTAACGGTAAAAAGGTGCCAAGTGTCGTAATTATCGTCCTCCGTAAGCGAAGTTCTGCAAAAGTCAATGTACTTACCTTGTCATAAACAATAGTGTAATGCCATGTATATATATGTCTTAGATATTATGTACATTACCATGACCAAGAAAGTACTGTACTGTAACATACTGTTGTGTTGCGAAAAGGCTGACTCATTGTAGCTATGCCACAAAGGTTATTGCTAAAACATATTTTACTTTCCGGAAGAATTCAGAAAAACTGTGCAGATATAAAACAGATCCCAAGCAAAAGCAACAATATAAGTTGCGACACTCATTAGTAGTGTCGTAATATAATTGTGCAGCGTCAAATAAACTAACCACTGTGTCATCTGGTATCTCTCAGAAAGTACTTTAAATCCAGAATGTCTTTTCAAGTAAAACAAAATGTTGCATTAAAGTCTCATTAGCGGTGTATGTTCCAAATATGTAAGCCTTATAGTCGTTACATAATCGTGCAATGAACAAGCAAGAATGTACACACAATAACTCTGTGTCATCTGTTCAGTGTAACAATGCGTTCATAATTACTGTCTAAATAAGTTCCCTAGGTTCTTGCCTGGATAGTTGACTTCAAAACATTTTCGCATGTTAACTGTTTCTAAGTGCGAAAAGCGCACTAGTAGCGTGGAGTGAAAAGTTTTGTGGCAAAAACTAAGTTCAAAAGAAGATTATTTCTCAGTAAACCGTTTTACATGTGAAATGTGGTGTAATCCTTTAATTTTCCTAGTATGCATAGTTTCAACTTGAACACAATTATCATGTGGTATACATCGGTAAGGAATGCTCAAATTTTTCTCAAGGTTAGCGTCTATGTTATTTTTCTCTGAGGCAGCGGGCGCAAGTGGCTGCCTGCGGTGCGAGTCATTGTCTACTGTCTGTTTGTTGGTGCGCGTGGTTACTGGGATTAGGAGACCTAACTTCTACAAATTCACCTTACCGAGAGGGCCCTGCCCTGTTTGAATCCCGCCAGTTCTGATGAAATTCAGCTCTGTTCTTATGATTATATCAACTGTCGTCATGTCAGTAGTTCCTGTAGTTTCTTTCTTGTCGGTTAAGTGGAGTGCTGGAGAATTTCTACCTGAACAGTAACTGTGTTGTGGACCGTTGCGTCTGAATTTACTCTTTCTCCCTTGATTATTTTGGTTCCCATATTGTCTGTTTCTCTGATTGTCTCTGTCATAGTCATTACTGCAGAGAGGTGATCTTCACCTGTAATTATTATTACTCTGCCAACAGTTGTCATACGGATGGTGTCTGTTTTGGTCACGATATTCGATATAAGAATAGCCTTTTCGTGTCCAGTTATTGTTTCTGTCGGTACGGGATTGTGACGGACGTGACCGGTAAAGATTTTTTTCCTGTTTTTGCATCCCGCGACTGTCTGTGTCAATTTCTAATTCTTGTAACAGTCCCTTAAGTACTTTCATGTCGTCTTTGCAACGTCCTGCCAAAATAATATGTCTTAAATGTTCAGGCAATTTGATTAAGCAAATGCGAATGAGTTCTGAGGGGCTGTATGGGTTTGACAGGTACTGATTCTTGTGCAACATGTCTTCAAAATATTTTGACGCGACTGGAAAATTCAGATTGTTCAAAGTGTTTCATCATTATGATGTTATGTCTTACTCGGTCTTGAGTAGCCTGAGACCAGTATACTAAGAGGAAGGTATGATAAAATTTTCCTTCACTATGACACTCGCGAATGACCGATCGCATTGTTACAGCTGGTTCATTCTCTAAGTAACCACACATAAGTTCCAATCTGTGCTCTAATGACCTGTTTGGAGGAAAACAATGAGAGAATTGATGAAACCATGCTTGTGGATGAATTTCGTTGCCGGAATTCTCAAATGTTTTGAATTTACGTGTAGTAATGAAGAGATTATAGTCAAAATCACCATGTCGATGTGTCGAATATCGGTCATTCTTACGTCGTGTCGGTGGCTCCATCTCAAAATTCCGTGCACCTTGACAATTTCTTTCATAATTACCGAAATGTCCTGTATTATTATTTTGTGCCTCTTCCGTATTTCTAAGTCCCTCTTCCAGTGTTGGAGAACGAGTGTCCTCTGAAATAGGTAATTCTTGTGTTACCTGTGTCAACTGATCTTGTACTTACCGGATTTCTCTTTTGTACTGTGTATTGATTTGATTCTGATTTTGTTTAAAATTCTTAATTTGTTCATACTCTTCCTTGTCAGTGAAGGCTACCGGTCATGTGTCATTCAGATCATCACCTTTTTTGTAGATAAATTAGAGTTCCTATCCGAAAGATCGGCTGCTTCCTCCGATAATGAACTTATTTCCTCCATGTGTTTTTCTGAACCAAGTTTTAGAGCATCTACTGAGTTTTTGTAAGTTGCGTAACCGAATCGGTAGATGCAACTGACTCAATTTTAGCCAGAAAGGTCTCGTGATTTTCATGAACAATAGCTTGCAGTTCTTTTATGGCAGCTTCGTCATTCTGTAATGCATTTTCATGCCGCGAAAAAATAGGTCGAAAACGCTCACAAATTTGTTTTATTACGTCGTTACAGACGTTTTGACATTTCCATTCGATATTAAGTAACTCAGCAATTAAATATTCATGTAGTTGTACAAGGTATTGCTCGACAGTGTTTAACGTTTGAAGCTTTTGTTTCATTGTGTCTAACTTTTGTAACTTTTGCTCTGTTCGTTCCTGATTTTGTTCCATTGCGTCTAACTTTTGAAGCTGTTACCCCATTTGTTTCTGGTTTTGTTCCATTCGTTGCATGCATTGCAATAACGATGTATTAGTCTCTGCAACATGTTCCTGTGTGCTTTTTGGCAGTGCATTTGCACCAGCAACATTCACATTTTGAAAAGCAGAGAGTAAGTCTTGTATTAATTGAGAAAAAGGTGAGGACGCAAAACCTGAATCTACGGTATTTTCAAGATTGTGTCCTGTCATTTCGGGTTCCTGGGGCGAGCTGTTGCCGACCGATCGACCGACAATACTACCATGTTCACTAGCTGTTTCATTGTCTACACCATTATTTGCAGCCCGCTCCATTTACCTATGCACAATTACGAAATTAATATGTTGAACATAAGTTAATTCATTACATGGTGGCGCTAACACACTACTCTCGTCATCACTGTCATTTCTCAGTTTACTTTGGAGTCTAGTATTACGTTATTCACACGGCATAATTGTCACAATATTTCACACGACAACACAGAAAAGCACAATTTGAAGATTAAAATAAGAAATCGCATTAACACAGCACTGTAAATAATATCTGATTAATTGTAAGCACAGCTGCGAAATATCTGGTGCAAATCTACATGCATGCCACCACTGTTTTACAGTACAACAATGAAAAACTACAACTAAAAAACTACAAAAAAATCTATAATTACGGGGTAGCAATAAACAATAACTACACTAATTACACGAATTGCAAGAAAAAATCAGAAGATTCCAGAGAGGTATCCTCGGCTAAGGGTCGACATATGAAACGTCGCCTTCGGAAAATTATAAATTACTGTGCTGGTAACTTCTACGTTATTTAATAAAGAGACAGCAGAGTAAAACTGAACGTACTCAGACATTTCTCTCTCTACTTATTCTGATCATCACTAAACTGACACACAATATATTTAGCTCAACACAATCTGACTTTCAATAATCCCTAGAAAAGAATGGCCCTGACGAACAATAACCTATACCTTACATGAATCACTTACCTCACAAAAATCTTCGTTACTCGAACTACTGCAATAAAGAGGACACCAATACTGCCAGCTAAATAAAAGATTCTAACTACTGAAGGCACTAACTACTGATAGGCATAGTTAGCAAATGAAAGATTTTGATAGAGGACGAACGATGTATTTACCTAAATAATGTTCAAAAGTTATCATATACAGGGTGGCCCATTGATAGTGACCGGGCCAAATATCTCAACGAAATAAGCATCAAACGAAAAAAACTACAAAGAACGAAACTCGTCTAGCTTGAAGGGGGAAACCAGATGGCGCTATGATTGGCCCGCTAGACGGCGCTGACATATGACAAACGGATATCAACAGCGTTTTTTTATTAAAAAAATAGGAACCCCCATTTTTGTCACGTATTCGTGTAGTACGTAAAGAAATATGAATGTTTTAGTTGGACCACTTTTTTCGCTTTGTGATAGATGGCTTTGTAATAGTCACAAACATATGGCTCACAATTTTAGACGAACAGTTGGTAAGAGATAGGTTTTTAAATTAAAATACAGAACTTATGTACGTTTGAACGCGTTATTTCGGTTATTCCAATGTGATACATGTACCTCTGTGAACATTTCTGAGAACGCATGCTGTTATCGCGTGATTACTTGTAAATACCACATTAATGCAACAAATGCTCAAAATGATGTCCGTCAACCTCAATGCATTTGGCAATACGTTTAAGGACATTCCTCTCAACAGCGAGTAGTTCGCCTTCTGTAATGTTCACACATGCATTGACAATGCGCTGATGCATATTGTCAGGCGTTGTCGGTGGGTCACGATAGCAAATATCCTTCCCCTTTCCCCATAGAAAGAAATCCGGGGGCGTCAGATTCGGTGAACGTGCGGGCCGTGGTATGGTGCTTCGACGACAAATCCACATGTCATGAAATATGCTATTCAATACCGCTTCAACCGCACGCAAGCTACGTGTCGGACATCCATCATGTTGGAAGTACATCGCCATTCTGTCATGCAGTGAAACATCTTGTAGTAACATCGGTAGAACATTACGTAGGAAATCAGCATACATTGCACCATTTAGATTGCCGTCGATAAAATGGGGGCCAGTTATCCTTCCTCCCATAATGCCGCACCATACATTAACCCGCCAAGGTCGCTGATGTTCCACTTGTCACAGCCATCGTGGTCCAACTAAAATACAGATATTCCGAACACCACAAGCATCGCGCGAAGGCAGTGTTGCGACAGTGACCTTTGTTTACATTCGTGACGTTTTCGCGCGTTGGCAATAATCTTGTGGCAGACATTGCGTGACAGGTTACTTTTTCGAAAACTGGTTCTTGCAACTGATTATGGCTCCAGATACACTACAGCAATTTCATTGATAACAATTTCAAATAATTTTCTAATTTTTTTGAGTTCGTTCATCTGACTTATATCAATATACGCTGGAAAACATTCGTAATCTTCTACAGGTGTGGATATATAAATGCAAAAGAAAAACAAAAGTAGTAATCATATTTGGAACATGGACCACAAAGTTAAGAAGTCTTTACGCTAACCACTGTAGCGATGTAAAAGGCACGTAAGGTACCTGGAAAAAACTCAAGAAGTTTGATCATCGTTTTTTTAGAAACAGTCGACTATCTACGGATGAGCCGAGACACGTCGCCACTTAATTTGACTCCTCTTCCACTGGACAAAGTTTCTGGGAAATTGGGTTATGGCACTTGCTGTGTTCTCCTCATGAGCTACCCAAGCACGACTCACGGGCCACTCTCACAGCTTTACCTCCGCCACGGCCTCATCTCCTACCATCCAAACTTCATAGGAGATCTCTTACGAAACTTGCGGGACTAGCACTCACGGAAGAAAGGATATTGCGGAGGTATGGCTTAGCCAGAGCATGGGGGATACATATCACGCTCCACTGACAGACAATCCAGGCAGTCGTTGTGCAACACACAGAAATTTTCTAGCAATTTAAGACAAGTACTACATGCAGAAGGCCATAGTGGAAGCGAAGGAAATAATAAATAATGAATCAATATACAGCTCTCTGTTGTGAAACCTTGTTGTCCGCTGTGATAGAACTATGATAAAATATAAAATCAGACAATGTAAGACAAAACTGAAGCGCTCTCTCTCTCTTTTCTCTCTCTCTCTCTCTCCCTCTTTTTCACACACACACACACACACACAATATGTCTGTCTATTTTACACAGACACTGATGCGCGCACGCTCTGTAGTGATGTTCATCACTTGTTCCTCTCGCCGCATTAGTGGCCGAGCGGTTCTAAGCGATACAGCCTGGAACCGCGCGACCGCTACGGTCGCAGGTTCGAATCCTGCTTCGGGCATGGATGTATGTGATGTCCTTAGATTAATTAGATTTAAGTAGTCCTAAGTTCTAGGGGACTGATGACCTCAAAAGTTTAGTCCGACAGTGCTCAGAGCCATTTGAACCATTTCTGAACTTGTTCCTCTACTGACAGTTTTGTTACTTGTTCTGTTCTCCATGTTATTATAGTAATGTTAGTCTCGTATAAACCACGAGTCTCCCCAAGCACCCTCGCCACCTTCTACAGCTACATCAGTTTGTGTCACTTGATCGTACTGACTGTGCGCGAGCTGTCGCACTTAAACTCCTACGTTGCACCTGCTGAATCCTCAGAAAGTTCAATTCCTTTTGTATGTTCCCTTACTATGCAAGAATTTTCGTAAGCGGTGTCTCTGCTTTAAAATCTGTACGAGCCAGCGCTAAGTGGCCGCCACGCTTTGCAGTGTATTGCTCGGTGTTGGCAGAGCGAGGCGGTGTCGCAGGCGGCGTACGACTGCGGCTGGCCGGACACCAGCCCGCGGTGCCGGCGCGCGCTGCTCGTGGTGATGGCGCGCGCCATGAAGCGACTCACGCTCACCGCGGGCGGCATCTACGCCATAGAGAGGAGCACCTTCCTCTCGGTGAGCTCCGCGGCGCCTGCACCAACACTTCCTCATCTTTGCACTTCTACATCTACATCTACATTTGTACTCACCAAGCCACCCAACGGTGCGTGGCGGAGGGCACTTTACGTGCCACTGTCATTACCTCCCTTTTCTGTTCCAGCTGCGTATGGTTCTCGGGAAGAACGACTGTCTGAAAGCCTCCGTGCGCGCTCGAATCTGTCTAATTTTACATTCGTGATCTCCTCGGGAGGTATAAGTAGGGGGGGGGGGGGGAGCAATATATTCGATACCTCATCCAGAAACGCACCCTCTCGAAACTTGGCGAGCAAGCTACACCGCGATGCAGAGCGCCTCTCTTGCAGAGTCTGCCACTCGAGTTTGCTAAACATCTCCGTAACGCTTTCACGGTTACCAAATAACCCTGTGACGAAACGCGCCGCTCTTCTTTGGATCTTATCTATCTCCTCCGTCAACCCGATCTGGTTCGGATCCCACACTGATGAGCAATACTCAAGTATAGGTCGAACGAGTGTTTTGAAAGCCACCTCCTTTGTTGATGGACTACATTTTCTACGGACTCTCTCAATGAATCTCAACCTGGTACCCGCCTTACCAACAATTAATTTTATATGATCACTCCACTTCAAATCATTCCGCACGCATACTCCCAGATATTTTACAGAAGTAACTGCTACCAGTGTTTGTTCCGCTATCATATAATCATACAATAAAGGATCTTTCTTTCTATGTATTCGCAATACATTACATTTGTCTATGTTAAGTGGTGGTGATGGTGGTTAGTGTTTAACGTCCCGTCGACAACGGGGTCATTAGAGACGGTGCGCAAGCTCGGGTTAGGGAAGGATTGGGAAGGAAGTCGGCCGTGCCTTTTCAAAGGAACCATCCCGGCATTTGCCTGAAACGATTTAGGTAAATCACGGAAAACCTAAATCAGGTTGGCTGGAGACGGGATTGAACCGTCGTCCTCCCGAATGCGAGTCCAGTGGGCTAACCACTGCGCCACCTCGCTCGGTGTGTCTATGTTAAGGGTCAGTTGCCACTCCCTACACCAAGTGCCTATCCGCTGCAGATCTTCTTGCATTTCGCTACAATTTTCTAATGCTGCAACTTCTCTGTATACTACAGCATCATCCGCGAAAAGCCGCATGGAACTTCCGACACTATCTACTAGGTCATTTATATATATATATATATATTGTGAAAAGCAATGGTCCCATAACACTCCCCTGTGGCACGCCAGACGTTACTTTAACGTCTGTAGACGTCTCTCCATTGATAACAACATGCTGTGTTCTGTTTGCTAAAAACTCTTCAATCCAGCCACACAGCTGGTCTGATATTCCGTAGGCTCTTACTTTGTTTATCAGGCGACAGTGCGGAACTGCATCGAACACCTTCCAGAAGTCAAGCAAAATAGTATCTACCTGGGAGGCTGTAACTAATATCTTCTGGGTCTCAGAAACAAATAAAGCGAGTTCGGTCTCACACTATAGCTGTTTCCGGAATCCATGTTGATTCCTACAGAGTAGATTCTGGGTTTTCAAAAATGACATGATACTCGAGCAAAAAAGATGTTCTAAAATTCTGCAGCAGATCGACGTCAGAGATATAGGTGTATAGTTTTGCGCATCTGCTCGACGACCTTTCTTGAAGACTGGGACTACCTGTGCTCTTTTCCAATCATTTGGAACCTTCCGTTCCTCTAGAGACTTGCGGTACACGGCTGTTAGAAGGGGGGCAAGTTGTTTCGCGTACTCTGTGTAGAATCGAATTGGTATTCCGTCAGGTCCAGTGGACTTTCCTCTGTTGAGTGATTCCAGTTGCTTTTCTATTCCTCGGACACTTATTTCGATGTTAGCCATTTTTTCGTTTGTGCTAGGATTTAGAGAAGGAACTGCAGTGCGGTCTTCCTCTGTGAAACAGCTTTGGAAAAAGGTGTTTAGTATTTCAGCTTTACGCGTGTCATCCTCTTGTTACACATATTTGTGCTGCAGGATGAGAGTTGCCTTTAAATATAGATAAATGCAAGACAACACTCGTAACAAAGAGTAAAAATTAAACATAGTAACATCATCTTGTTCGCATTGTGGTCTTCACTCCTAAGACTGACTTGACGCAGCTGTCACGCTAGCCTATCCTGTGCAAGCTTCTTCATCTCTACACAACTAAGGCATGCTCCAGTCACATTGATGTAACCGCCCTGTGTGTTCGATGCCGACGTGTAATAACTACTCACAGACGGCTGGTGAGAGCACTAACAGTGAAACGTACATACTGCGGCCCGGGGGACGCGGGAAGCCAGGCAGTCGTTGCCGTAACGCGGGGAAAGAGCGATTTATCTGACAGCCAAAAGGCGACTATCATTGGCTTTCGGGCCAAGAGTGGGAGCATTTCCGAAACGGCTAAGTTTGTAAACGGTTCGCGTGACGCTGTGGTTAAAGTACGCCGTGTGTGAAAAAATGGTGCAATTCAAAACCATCACCGAGCAACTGTGGTGCACCATAGGCCATAGGTAGCATGGATGAACGACGGCTGTGGATATCGAGTGAACAGACGTGCGTCTGTTGATCAACTGACTGCCCACATGAATCAAGGGGCTACCAACAGTGTCTCTTCAGAAATGAGATTTTCACTCTGCAGCGGAGTGTGCACTGATATGATTTGGTTCAAATTGCTCTGAGAACTATGGGACTTAACATCTGAGGTCATCAGTCCCCTAGAACTTAGAACTAATTAAATAAACTAACTTAAGGGCATCACACACATCCACGCCCGAGGCAGGATTCGAACCTGCGACCGTAGCAGTAGCGCGGTTCCGGACTGAAGCGCCTAGAACCGCTTGGCCACAACGTCCAGCCACTGATATGAAACTTCTTGGCAGAGTAAAACTGTGTGCTGGACCAAGGCTGTGGCTAAGCCATGTCTCCGCAATATCCATTCTTCCAGGAGTGCTAGTTCTGCAAGGTTCACAGAAGAGCTTCTGTGAAGTTTGGAGGGAAGGAGACGAGGTACAGGCAAGAGTACAGCTGTGAGGACGGGTCGTGAGTCGTGCTTGGGTAGCTCAGATGGTAGAGAACTTGCCAGCGAAAGGCATAGGTCCCAAGTTCGAGTCTCGGTTCGGCACGCAGTTTTAATTTGCTAGGAAGTTTCAGTGTCTCTTCAATTAGAGTTGAGTGATCGTTGCTGATACAGGTCTCCTCAACAGGTGCCTAGCTCACACACTCATTCTGACTGCTGTTCATGGGCGACGAAGGCTGGTATTTGCACACCAACACCGCCACTGGACGTCCACTACGAGTCACCAGCGACCTTTTCGGTCAAATCACGTTTATGCTTCCTCGCACAGACTGCCGTAGACCTTTACGGCGTGGGACGTCTGTAAGCATACTAGGAGGGAGCGTTATGGTCTGAGGAAAGTTTAATGGCACGTCCTCCTTTATCTCGCCATCCTGGAAGGCGTAATGGATCAACACCCTTGGGGACTGTGCCCTCTCCTACACGCAGTCTGTTTTTCTTTGGCGCGATGGCGTCTACCAGCAGGAGAATGCAACATGCAACACAGCTCTCCATATAAGTGCATGGTTCAAGGAGTACCACGATGAGTTTACCGTACTGCCCTGGTCACCATACTCCCCAGACTTAAAACCAATCGAGAATCTCTGGGACCACATCGATCGCGCTGTTCGCGACATTAATCCTCAAAAGAGTAACTTAGCGCAGCAAGGTCACGGCACTGGAGTCGGCAAGGCTGCAGAACACTTTCGACGCCTTCCAAAACCTCACAGACTCTCTTCCTACACATCTTGTAGCGCTCCGAACTGCAAAACGTTGTTATTCAGGCTTTCGACAGTTGGTCACATTAATGTGACTGGACAGTGTACATCCATTTGAATGTCCTTCTTGTACTCAGATCTTCGATTTTTTGTTCTTCCTCCCGCCCCCCCCCCCCCACACACACACTAAAACACATGTATTATTCCATTGCCAAATTGACGATCGTTCGGTGCCTCGAAGTGTGTCCTGTCAAGCGATCACTTCTTTTAATCTAATTGTTCCCCAAAGTTTCTTTTTCCCCATTCGATTCAATATCTCTGTGCTACTTATTCAGTCAACCGAAGTAATATACAGCATTCACATTTCTAAAACTTCTATTCTCTTGTAGTCTGAACTGTTTATCGCTCACATTTCACTTCCGCAGGTTATACAGGGTGTTACAAAAAGGTACTGCCAAACTATCAGGAAACATTCCTCACACACAAAGAAAGAAAATTTGTCAGGTGGACATGCGTCCGGAAATGCTTACTTTCCATGTTAGAGCTCATTTTATTACTTCTCTTCAAATCACATTAATCATGGAATGGAAACACACAGCAACAGAACGTACCAGCCTGACTTCAAACACTTTGTTACAGGAAATGTTCAAAATGTCCTCCGTTAGCGAGGATACATGCATCCACCCTCCGTCGCATGGAATCCCTGATGCGCTGATGCTGCCCTGGAGAATGGCGTACTGTATCACAGCCGTCCACAATACGAGCACGAAGAGTCTCTACATTTGGTGCCAGGGTTGCGTAGACAAGAGCTTTCAAAGTCAAGAGGGCTGAGGAGAGCGTGGAGGCCATGGAATTGGTCCACCTCTACCAATCCATCGGTCACCGAATCTGTTGTTGAGAACCGTACGAACACTTCGACTGAAATGTGCAGGAGCTCCATCGTGCATGAACCACATGTTGTGTCGTATTTGTAAAGGCACATGTTCTAGCAGCACAGGTACAGTATCCCTATGAAATCATGATAACGTGCTCCATTGAGCGTAGGTGGAAGGGCATGGGACCCAATCAAGACATCACCGTTCACAGAAAATCTGTGTTGATGACGTGATTGCACAATTGCGTGCGTATTCTCGTCAGCCCACACATGTTGATTGTGAAAATTTACAATTTGATCACGTTGGAATGAAGCCTCATCCGTAAAGAGAACATTTGCACTGAAATGAGGATTGACACATTGTTGGACGAACCATTCCCAGAAGTGTACCCGTGGAGGCCAATCAGCTGCTGATAGTATCTGCACACGCTGTACATGGAACGGAAACAACTGGTTCTCCCGTAGCACTCTCCATACAGTGACGTGGTCAACGTTACCTTGTACAACAGCAACTTCTCTGACGCTGACATTACTGTTATCGTCAACTACACGAAGAATTGCCTCGTTCATTACTGGTGTCGTCCTTTTAGGTCTTCCCCAGTCGCGAGTAATAGGCTGGAATGTTCCGTGCTTCCTAAGACGCCGATCAATTGCTTCGAAAGTCTTCCTGTCGGGACACCTTCGTTCTGGAAATCTGTCTCGATACAAACGTACCGCGCCACGGCTATTGCCCCGTGCTAATCCATACATCAAATGGGCATCTGCCAACTCCGCATTTATAAACATTGCACTGACTGTAAAACCACGTTCGTGATGAACACTAACCTGTTGATGCTACGTACTGATGTGCTTGATGCTAGTACTGTAGAGCAATGAGTCGCATTTCAACACAAGCACCGAAGTCAACATTACCTTCCTTCAATTGGGCCAACTGGTGGTGAATCGAGGAAGTACAGTACATACTGACGAAACTAAAACGAGCTCTAACATGGGAATTAAGCGTTTACAGACACATGTCCATAAAACATCTTTCATTTATTTGTATGTGAGGAATGTTTCCTGAAAGTCTGGCCGTAACTTTTTGTAACACCCTGTATACATCAAGAAAAGACTGCGTGATAGTTAAATATTTCAAGATCCAAAGGAATTATAGACATTGGCTGAGAGTGGGCATTGATTGAAATCAATGGGGAAAGCAGAAAATTTTTGCCGGATCAGGATTCGAACCCAGGTCTCCTCCTTACTGGGCAGGTGCCTTTAACACGCTCACTGACACATGTTGATGGCCCAGCACTGAAATCTGCAGCAGTTTGCTGAAGGGTTGCGCTTCTGTCACGTTGAATGATTCTCTTCAGTTGGCGTTGGTCCCATTCTTGCCGTATCTTTTGCCGGCCACAGCGATGTCAGAGATTTGATGTTTTACTGGATCCCTGAAGTTCACAGTATACTTGTGAAATGGTCGTACAGGAAAATCCACAATTCATCGCTACCTCGGAGATGCCAACTATAACATCACATCCAAACTCACTTAAATCTTGATAACATGTCATTGTAGCAGCAGTAACCAATCTAACAAATGCGCGTGACACTTGTTGTCTTACATAGCCATTGCTGACAGTAGCGCCGTACTCTGCCTGTTTACATATCTCTGTATTTGAATACGCATGCCAATACCAGTTTCTCTGGTGCTTCAGTGTATCTCTGCAGTGAAGAAAGAGAGGTAGGATTTAGTATCAGACGGATGTTACAGATGAAGCACAAGCATGCATAAGGTAAATGCAGGAAGGAAAATTTCCAGAGAAATCATCTCGATACTCCTGTTCAATAAAGAATTTATTATGAGCAGAACTGATCCTGCATCTGTTAAATGCTGGTAAACAGCAAATGCGAAAACATCTTAATAATGCTGAGCTGTTTGAAAAAGAGCCCTGTAAAAAGACTGCAATGACCACTGCCTCCATCCGGAGGCAGTGGTCATTGTAACTTCACGGACGATCCTAGCAAGCCTCCCGTCCGAAAGAACAGACATTACATTTGTATAAAAATTGTTATACATTCTTAACAGATTTCTCTTTTGTTAGAAATTATATTCTTGCCATGCCCCCTCTGCATTTTATATCATCTCTGTTCCGGCCGTCTTCAATTATTTTTCTGGCTTAAACGCTGTTTTTTGTATCTCATTTACTACTTTAATCACCATCACTTGCTATTGCAACTAATTAACTTTATGTGGGTCACCCGTGCATGTAATAAAGTGGTATAATTAGTACCCACGTAACATGAAATGTAAATATCGTGATACAACCAAAGCAGAAAAAATCTGCATACCTTAAGTGTGCTAGCTGCCAATATGCTGTTTGAAGTTAATAGACTTCAGCTAATTCGGCAATAGACATCTTCTCATTTCATGCGTTAAAAGAATGCCGAGTGCTCCGATGTTGTCCTCCAGCTGTTATTATCTGGTGCTTCTGTTATCTTGTCTACATGCCTAATTATGATCTCCTTCAGGTTCGTACAATGTTTCCACCCTTCCACGCTTCTTACTGAGACACATTAACTATTTCTGAGCGTCTTTATGTATTTCCCCTAACTGATTCCTTTTTCCAGTACGGATATTTCACAGACTGATTTCCTCACTTATTCTTAGTGTCAGTTACTTGTCACATAATATTTTAACAACCTTTCTGTCGTATGACGTTTGAAATGTTGCAAGTATATTCTTACTAGTTTATCCAAACCCTATTTTACATTGCCATGCTGCAGACGTACAGTCGTAATAAACTGTGCTTTGAAGGTAAGAGTAAGCCTCCTAAGCTGAAGAGATCTTTCATTACCGGCATCGACCTGCTGTTTTCTCAGAATATCTGGTCGCAACGTTAGCTCATGATAAGCGAGACGAAATCATGATGTGTCCCCTATTTCTAGCAAAATACAGGAAAAGAAACTATGAACATAGGTGTAAATATAACGAATTTGAAAGAACAATTCAGCTCAACCACATTGACAACGTTACCCTCGTTACATCTGACCACGTTATATTGACGTGTTTCGCAAAAAACAATCTTCCATCTTAAGATACAGGTCATCAAATGGACGTGGCATTCTGATTCTTATGATTGTGTGTTGATGGTTCAAATGGTTCAAATGGCTCTGAGCAGTATAGGACTTAACATCTGTGGTCACCAGTCCCCTAGAACTTAGAACTACTTAAACCTAACTGACCTAAGGACATCACACACATCCAAGCCCAAGGCAGGATTCGAGCCTGCGACCGTAGCAGTCGCGCGGTTCCGGACTGAGCGCCTAGAACCACTAGACCACCGCGGCCGGCTGTGTGTTGATGATGGAAGTTTGTTCTTTCAAAGCGCATCCCGTTTCATGTCATCAGATTTTATTTAGATTAAAATTACACGTGAAGCGGCTGAGAAATATTTGCTTTACGTTGGAGGAACACCAGTACTCCAAACAACCCGCTGCTGAAACAGCAGTACACGAGACAGTTATAGAAATCTATCTTCTAAATAATGTATGCAAGTCTTATAATTTTAATGTCTCTACTAATAAAATGAGAATTTTAGTTTTTAGAGGGACGTATCGACCCAGAGCAAAGACTGTGCCAGAAAACAACATTTTAGGACCAGTATCGAATTGTAAATATCTTGTCTGTGAGGTAAGTTGGGCAAAAAGTAATAAATTTAAAGCTGTATTTGGGCTACTAAAAGAAAATTTTTAAAAAATAGGAAAGGAATGAAAATGAAATTTTATAAAGTAAGGGCTTTATCCACTGGGGCATGAGCTAGGGAAGACTAGGTAACGACTCAAAAGCAACTGAGTAAAATAGAATCGGTAGTAATGAGATTGTTAAAGATTGTTAAAGCTGGCATAGATGGGATACGAAAAGATGATATTCCGAAAGAAGTGTAGGATCACTTCATTGTAAAATATTCAGTACCAGTCAGAATTGGACCGACCACTTACAAACAATGGAAAATACCACATTTACTAACGTAGCGTTGGGTTACAGATCAATGACAACTGAGACCACGCTGGAGGCAATTTGAAGGCCCAACGGGCTGTGATGCCTAATTATGTAGTACAGAAGAAGAAACTGAAGAAAGCTAAACGTGGTTGAGTCGATTTCTTCTCTTAAATTGTTAAATTTCAGCCATGACCTTGCTACCATCGATCTATGGACAAAATTGAAACAAATATAGCCGCTTTATTCGGTGTTTCTTGTGACTTTTCGTTTATTAATTTATGTACATCAGACTTCTTAGAAACTAGCTGAAGTATTACAAATCTCAATTTACTCGCTTCTCTTAATAATATCACCTTTCTTATGAAGTATTTTACTCATATATTCGCACATTCTTCCAACAGATGTATGTAGAGAACAAGATACTGATTCATAATTAATTATTTTCATTGGTTCAACAAAAATAAGTCATTATTAAATCAGAAATTACCCTCATTCACTAATAATACAAACTAAGACGGGCGGTCTAAGTGAGTAAACTTAATATTTTCACTTCGACAGAACTCCAGTAACTTCAAGTTGAAAAATGTGAATTATTTAATACTTTCGATATAAAAATACTGAAATCTCCCGTATTCTTTCTTAAGAGATCTTCTCGCATCGTAATTTACTCGCTGATTGAACTGTCGATTGACACTTCTCTGACTGTTTACGCACAGATCATGTAATTCGCGTAAGTAATGGGCTGTTGATCTGCGTACGCGGTGATGGCGCCCGATAGCGTCCCAGATGGATTCCATATGACTTACACAGGGGGAACTGGTCTCCGAGACATCAACGTCAGTTCACTGTAAAGCTCCTGAAGACACAGTAACACGGGTCCGGCACTGAGACACAGACAATTATACTGCTGAAAGATGAAATCGCCGTAGGAGAAGACATCAAGCATGAAGGGATGTAGGTGACTGGCAGCTGTCGTGTGTCTTCCATTAGTTGGACAAACGCAGGAGAATGTCTCCCATAGCATAATACCTCCCACCAGCCTGCGACCGTGGCGCGCCGCAAGTTTCGAGCCGCCGTTCACCTCGATGACGGCTTTTGTGGGGACGATTATCGACCTAGTGCAGCAAAAGTGTGATTCACCTGAAGAGCGGACATTTTTCCATTGATCGACAGTCCAATCCCGATCATCCCGTGCCCAGTGCAGTCTCAAGTGACGATGTCGTTGGGTCATCACATGAACAGGTACGAGTGGTCTGCTGCAGAGCCGCATGTTCAACTATGTACGGTGAACGGTGTGTTCCGAAACACTTATGCGTGCACCAGCATTGTCCTCTTTCAGTAGAGATGTTACATGTCAGCATCTGTCCTACATTACAGAGAAGATAAAGCTCCGAACACCATGTTCTGTAAAGAGTCGCTGACGTCTGACCAATTAGCGCCTAGTGGTAGTTTCAGTGTCCTTTTACCCTCTTTCCGTAGACGCTCACTAGAGTAGCACGTGAACATTCGACCAGCTTCACCGTTTACGAGATACTTGTTCACAGGCTCTGTACATTAATAGTCAGCTCGTTCTCAAAGTCGAGCATCTCAATAGGTTTCTCCATTTGCAGCCCATATCTTCGGTAGAGTGTTCCCCCGTCCGTGCCTGTTCCGCTGACATACTTTTGCTAGGGCGTCACGTGCCCGCAACTCCACCGGCGGAGTCCAACGTCGCGGTGGACAGTGGCCATAATGATTTGGCTGGTACATATAACTACACAAAACCTTCACAGTAAAGTATTAAAAACGAACATTTATATTGTACAGAAGCCTTCTGGGAAAGTGGGCTGCATCGGTAAAGTAAATTACATACACAACGCTTGTGCGAACGGTTCTAGGGTACTACTCCAACGTTTAGGGACCTTACGTCGGCGGAACAGTAGACATCGAGCAAAATCGGAGACACGTTGTGGGCCTGTATGTAAGTGTGACAAAGATTCACAGGGAACGTGATTGGGAATCTTTGGAAGAGGGCCACGCTGCCTCCGGAATCCTTCTCCGGTAAACTGTTAAAAAAAACAAAAAGATTGAACGTCGATTCCGCTGGCATCGTAATTTATCTCCTGAAGGAATCAGGAGAACAGAACAGAATAAGGACGTCTACAATTGCATATAGTGACTTTTCCTTTACTCGGAACGCTAGTGTAATATGACAGCTAAATACGAAGGTGAGTCAAATGAAAATCTTAAATATTTTTTTAAATATTATTTATTGTGCTGAAGTGGTACAAGGCTGCATCACTTTTCAACATAATCTCCCCCACTCTCAATGCAAGTCCCTCAGCGCTTACAAAGTGCATAAATTCTTTTAGAAAAACATTCTTTTGGTAGTCCGCGGAACCACTCATGCACCGCGTGGGGGACCTCTTCATCGGAAAGGAACTTCTTTCCTCCCATTGCGTCTTTGAGGGGTCCAAACATTTGGAAATCACTTGGTCTGGTGAGTATGGTTGATGAGGAAGACACTCAAAATCCAGGTCTGTGATTGTTGCAACTGTTGCATTGTCATGTTGCAAAAGGGCACCTGCTGAAAGCAATCCACGTCGCTTTTATTTTATTGCAGGCCGCAGATGATTTTTTAGATCTGTGGATGATGCACTGGCGACAGTGGTCCCTCTAAGCATGTAATGCCCCAAAATGACGCCTTTTTCGTCCCAAAAGAGAGTCAGCATAACTTTCTCTGCTGATGGTTCTGTTCGAAACTTCTTCGGTTTAGGTGATGAGGAATGGCGCCATTCCTTGCTCGCTCTCGTCGTTTCCGGTTTGTGGAAGTGAACCCAGGATTCGTCCCCAGTAACGATTATTGCAAGGAAGCCATCACCTTCTCGTTCAAAGTGCGGAAGAAGTTCTTCACAAGCATCAACACAACGTTCTCTCATTTCAGGAGTCAGCTGCCATGGCACCCATCTTGCAGACACTTTGTGAAACTGGAACACAGCATGCACAATGTGATGTGATGACCTATGACTAATCTGTAAACAAGCTGCAATGTCATTCAGTGTCACTCGGCGGTTTTCATTCACTATGGCTTCAACTGCTGCAATGTTTTGTGGAGTCACAACTAGTTGTGCCTGTCCTGGACGAGGAACATCTTCCACCGAAGCCACACCATTTGTGAACTTCCTACTCCATTTGTAGACTTGCTGCTGTGACAAAAATGCATCACCGTACTGAACCTTCATTCGCCGATGAATTTCAGTAGGTTTCACACCTTCACTACGCAAAAACCGAATAACAGAACGCCGTTCTTCCTTGGTGGAAGTCGCAATTGGGGCGGCCATCTTCATACTGATACTGCGACAGTATGTTTTTCATCTGCACTATTCAGCCACCTACAGGCCATTCTGCACGCTGTTTGTAGCACGTTTACCAACTTGCAGGATAACGGCGCGAAATTTCGATTTGTTATTAGAAATACCCTCGTACCTAATATTCGTACAAATTACCATCCATCATGCATTAGACAGGGACGTATAGGGTGCATAAAAAATAAAACGAACAAGGCTTAATACGTTTTGCAAGACGCCAAGTTGATGATTTTTCAAAAAGGAAGTAATGTTCAGGAATTCATGACACGAGTGGTGTAAGTGTCTTAGTCAGAGAACGGTTTTGGTGTGTTGATAATACTACACATTTCGTCAAATAAAGTTTTGATCCCCAATTTTAACGCAGAGGATATTTCGCCAGAGAAGAGACTGCGAAATATGTACGGCTGTGCGTTCAGTATTTCAGTTGCAACATGGTTTAGTGTGGTTAAATCGTCTTCTGGTGTTACAGGCGTAGCACACACTTCAAATACGATCGTTTTAGATGAGGCTTGACGGTGCCCAGTAAAGATACAGACTGTAAATCCAAGTTTCTTAACCGGTCACAGTTTTTCTTCTTTCCACTATACGTTCCTATGGATTATGACCTACATTCTCTGTTGAATTTGTGTCATGTTTGTGCGATTTATAGGTAAGGTGTACGTGATGCAAAAAATAACTGGTAACGCAACCTTTGACCACTGAACGACAGTGTCAATGGGTGCCAACGAGAAGTTATTCATACAAATCGGTCGTGTTTAACTCCACTGCCTGACAAAAAATATGAACACACCATTGGCGGGTATGTAAACGATAGAGTTGTAATTTACTGTGGCAGGTAGTATGGTCACCTGATTGCCTTAGTGTTGTCCATGTTTAGTGTTGTCACCAGGCCTCGAACGTTACAAAAGGGGTGCGAACAGCGACAAATGGTTCAAATGGGCCTGAGCACTATGGGACTTAACTTCTGAGATCATCAGTTCCCCAGAACTTAGTACTACTTAAACCTAACCAACCGAAGGACATCACACACACCCATGAACGAGGCCGGATTCGAACCTGCGACCGTAGCGGACGAGCGGTTCCAGACTGTATCGTCTAGAACCGCACGGCCACCACGGCCGGCGAACAGCGGCAAATATTGAGTGGTTACTGTTGAAAAGCGACAAGTCTTTTAGCCCCTCACCTTTCATTTATTTACCGTTAACAATCGGCTGGAGAGGAGTTAAGTTTGTTTAGATGGGTTAATAATATTACAGTGATAGCGTTGATTTCATTTCTTATTTTTTAAATTTTTTTTTATAATTTTAACCTGAGGCTGGCCGTATTTACTGCTTTTCTGTATGAGATATGGAAGTGAAGAGTGCTGCGGATGCGAGTCAGGTGATTTGTAGAGAGGCCTGCTGAGGTTACCACGGTGAGTTGAGGGAACGCGGCCGTTCACAGAACTGTGGGCAGAGGTTTCCTACAATCTTTCTTTCCACACAACCGTCGCGAATGGAATGCAGGTGGAAGTTAAATAATGGACGTACTCTCCACCATACACCGCATGGACCTTTCGAAGTTATCAGTTGTTGACAGAACCGACCTTATTAAAGTCACATGACTTGAAATTATGACTATATCTCTCGATTTCTTCCACGTGTTCCTAAGTTCGAATTTTTGTTCGCTAAACGACCCAGTCGCGGTACGCATGTCTGTATGGGAAAAGAGTATCATCTCAAGTTGCGAATCATATCCTTTGTACTCTCTCCACTATTTTGCGATAACACAGAATGAACCGCCCTTCGACATTTTAAATTTCAGTGTCCTTTGCCATTCCTAACTAGTGCAGATCTCATATCTTGCTGTAGTACTCCTGAAGAAGAGGAACAAGCAGTGTGTAGACGTGGTCTTTTAGTAAATTTGTTGCAGTGTCTAAACGTTGATTTCTCCCTGCATTGCGCTACTATCTCATAAAAACGAAATAGTCTTTACACGTCTGGACTGACTATTAGGGGCAGAGGTGGATTGTAGTGGATGGAGCCCTGTGGTTCAAACCAACAGGGGCATCTCGGTGGGACAAGTGGCTGTCAGATATCTTGGCGAGGTTCTCATCTCGCAATCGTGCTGAAGATGGCGGTCAGTGAAGGACACGAGCGGCCACGAATGCAGGGCCTTGCGGCTGGTGTCTATGTCAGCCGGTCACTAATGAAAGGCCAGACTCTGCGTACTGAAAAAGTTGTAATTCTTCCCTTCCTTCCTTCCTGTTACGTACAGCAGTAATTGATCCGTTACACATCCTTTTTCGAGGTATCAGTGCTGACAGGCAGGTCGTGACAGCACTTGCGAGGTGAGCCTTGCCTGGGTTCGGGGTGCACGTGGCTGTAGATACAGGTAATATGTCAACATATCTCTTTACTTCAACCAAACCCCAGTCTATTCCATCACGCAATTTGCCTACACAATGATGTGTCTCCCTGTCAGTACAGCGGCTGTGGCTCGGTAGTAGCATTAGCCTCCCAGCATGCGGCGCCGGGCGATCATTTAGCGGTTCAGCGATCGACTCTGGGCATCTGTCAAACATCGCGAATCCAGCGGCTTCTCACGGGGACAGTGTTGGCTGTGGTGGCACACTGGCAAGGAGGTGGGACGGGAAAGGGGGTGGTAGTAGAAGTGACGTTGTGTTTGTTTAAAATAAAAATGGAACTGGACCGATTCTATACTACTGCTACTCCTTGTGTTACAGTGCGACTTCATAAATAAATAGCTCCGGTAATGTTTAAACACATGTTTATGTATCTCCGTAGTGTAGTCCACAGCTCGTGGTCTAGTGGCTAGCGATGCTGCCTCTGGATTACAGAATCCTGTGTTCGATTCCCGGCCGGCTCGGGGATTTTCTTCACCTGGGGACTACGTGTTTGTGTTGCCCTAATAATTTCATCATCATTCGAGAATTTGGAGAGTTTGAGCAGTGATAAGATTAGAAATTTAACCGGCACTGATAACGATGCAGCTGAGAGTTGCACAATGAAATTTCATCATCAAAATGTACCTTGTCGATGTCTCGTGTGTTATGCATAGTGTGCTAGTGCTAACTATAGTGTGCTAGTACAAAAATGTCCAACATAAAAAAAAAATCATGTAGGGTGCGTCAGAGGGCTTCCCAAGACTTTTAAACTTAGGGCAAAGTGGATTTTCTAATTTCCCACCATTTTTCTCATAATGACCATATTTCATAGTGTTGAAATTATCTTCGGCAGCCATGTTATTTTTAGTGGTTGATAAATTATAATAATTAAGAAAAGCCTAAATAAAGAAAATTCTGGCACCTATTTTGCATCATAGGTTATAGTGATAAGGATAATTATGTTACATGTGTTTATACTTGAGTGCAAGGATATGAAACGAGAGTCAGTGCATATTGTGAAGTAGAACAATTATTTAAGGGGTGGGAGAGTTGAGAAATTCGGCAGACAATTGTGGACCACACATTACGGAGGGGGTGTGGCTAAAAGTGACATGTACTAATTAGTTAATAAATTATACTGGGGGTATTAGATAAATCTTGCAATCCTGCTGCCTGTGCTCATATCATCATCCAACAGGACAATGCCGCTTTGAAATTCCTGCCACTAAATTGGTGTAGGTGGCCAAGGATGGGGAAGGATCAATGGGAGGTGTGGTAGAGGGTGGAGAGGGATGGTACGAGAGATCTGGCAACAATGCAGACATGATCCTACATAAGCAGCTGCATTACTTAGTCTCTTTAAGGAGGATGTTAGTGTTGGGACTTTTTATGGTTCATATTAGTGTCGACTGCTGTTGATAAAGTCAGAGGAACATGCTTGTAATTCGTCTCGTACTGCTACATTATACAATGCCTTTGGCCACGTGTAGTTACGAACACTATCGATGGAATGCGAATTCGTAATACAACACATTTTTCGTATGAGCCTTGATTATCATGATCTAAACTGACACCTAGATATTCACTTATAAACTGCTGACATTCTGAATACGTTTGGGAGGTTCGTGTTAGAGACTAGGAACCTCAATAGGGCTATATCATCATCGGCTTCTTGTGTGGTTGGTTGGATAGAATTGCACTAAGGTCTGTTGCCTTCTTGTGTAGGCAGTTCTCAGATTACAACATTAAACTAGCTAATAGACAATATTATACAAACGCAAACGTCTTTTCGATTTGATTATTTGATTGAAAGAACACTTTTCTAGTTTGTTATGTCACACAGAAATGGAGAAATTCTTACCGACAGTATGATTCGGAGCTTCTAACAGTTACATATGTCTCTGTCGTCATTACTTACACATATCTCACGTAATGTACATGTAATTGCAGATTCCTCTCTTTTCGTCGCAAAATAAACGAACTGATAGGACTGTGCTCTCCAGGAAACACGAAACAATTTAATAACTACTAGAGTGTTTGGATTTCCTCCCACTACAAAGGGAGGCTACATTTGTAAAGGCTGTTTTACATCTAAATTATTTCTACTTTCACTCGCTTCCAGTTACTTACATTTCTGTCTACAAAGTCGCCTACTCCATCAACTGCATTGCTTCATCAACTGGTCAGCGTCAGGCCCTTTCACGTATGTTCATGCAATTGGTGTCTTAATAGTGCGTAAATCTTCGATGAAAACCAAACATACGAAAATATGTGCATCTTGATAATTCTGCTTCTATGCTGCTTAAGCTGACATTTGAACCATTTTTGAACTGAATTCTCTCTTCCAAAATAGACACATCAAAATGTTTTGCATCACCCCAGTTCCCAGAACTCCTGAAGATAGACGTTGACTGTGAATACCGTGTCACAAACAAAGTATCTTAAACAATGCTTATTTTGTGTTTTAAAACTTCGTTTCACCAAAGTTCCTTGAACAGTCAGTTTTGTTTCGTTTAACATGATGTGAAGCAACAAAATCATACTATTCACCAAAACATGTGCATCAGTTTACTTAATTAGGCAGGGAGACTTAACTGAGTTTAGCACGTTGTGTGAGAGGGGTATGACTCGACCAACAGAAATTTTTCCACAATTGTGCTGAAGGACGCGCCACTCAAACTGGTCTTCGTATCTAGCGGTGAAATTACGTGTATAGCCACTCAGAGATCATAGTGGTAACGAAACGGAGAATGAAGAGAAACGGCCAAGAAACTGAATTCTGCGGCCGGAGTGGCCATGCGGTTCTAGGCGCTACAGTCTGGACCCGCGCAACCGCTACGGTCGCAGGTTCGAATCCTGCCTCCGGCCTAGATGTGTGTGATGTCCTTAGGTTAGTTAGGTTTAAGTAGTTCTAAGTTCTAGGGGACTGATGACCTAAGAAATTTAGTCCCATAGTGCTCAGAGCCATTTGAACCATTTTTGAACTGAATTCTCTCTTCCAAAATACACACATCAAAAATGTTTTGCATCACCCCAGTTCCCAGAACTCCTGAAGATAGACGTTGACTGTTAATACTGTGTCACAAACAAAGTCCATTGGACTGTTCAGAGATGTCACTAAACCCGCCCAGAGATGTAAACAACCATGCATGAGCAGCGCCTTTTTGACGGTGGGGTTCCGACAGCCGACCAGTTCCAGTCATTCCACCAGGAAGGAGGTACACGTCTCGTGTTGTCGGTAGTTCAACCATGCCTAGACGGACAATACCGCGGTTCGATCGCGTCGGCATTGTTACTTTGTGCCAGGAAGGGCGCTCAACAAGGGAAGTGTCCAGGCATCTCGGAGTGAACCAAACCGATGTTGATCGGACATGGAGGAGATACAGAGAGACAGGAACTGTCGATGACATGCCTCACTCAGCCCTGCCAAGGGCTACTAACCTAACAGCAACACCACCTTGTTGAATATTGCATTTCGGGCAGCCATAGGTCGTCGTGTTACGACTCAAACTGTGCGCAATAGGTTGCATGATGCGCAACTTCACTCCCGACGTCCATGGCGAGGTCCACCTTTGCAACCACAACTAAATGCGATGCGGTACAGATGGGCCCAACAACATGCCGAATGGACCGCTCATGACTGACATCACGATCTCTTCACCGATGAGTGTCTCATATGCCTTCAACGAGACAATCGTCGGAGACGTTTTTGGAGGCAGCCTGATCAGGCTGAACGCCTTAGACATACTGTCCAGCGAGTGCAGCAAGGTGGAGGCTCCCTGCTGCTTTGGGGTGATATTATGTGGGGCCGACGTACGCCGTTGGTAGTCATGGAAGGCGCCGTAACGGCTGTACGATATGTGAATGCCAGATGATGCCAGGTGCTGCCAGTAGATGCAAACTTTTTTTGATGTGTGTATATCAAAGAATTTTCAAGGTGTTCGAGATCAGAATCTTAGGAGTATATCTTAAAAGTTTGAGATATTTGCTGTGAATAGCCATCTTGGATCCTAGGTTTTGGTCTGCTGGGTCGCTGAAAATATTGTAAACAAAATTTTTTTTATGGATTTCCGAGGAACCGCTAAAAGTCCCATCATGCTTAGCATAGACCACGTCAAATGCAGAATGAACCAACCGATTTTTTCCGTTTGCCTAAGCAGAAGGAAGTGTTTAATATTCATATTTTGACTCTGTACTGTAGGATAGTGACACTAAGACTATACATCTGCTGCGTATCGAAATGGTTCCTAGCCCACGGCCTTTCAAAGCACTTGATCCTACCTTGTTATCGCCAATAGAACCCGGCGTACGACCAGCGGAAAATCGCGGATATTATGCCCGCCATTTTGGAACTTATTGGTAAGCATGCTGTCGCACACATACCAATCGATGTAGATCTTACCATGAGAGCCATCACTTGTTTCTGTACACGAGATGTATCTCACCTCCCTCGCGTTTTGGAGTAACAACGTCCATTATAATCGCACCAGTAAACCCATTATTCTTTAAAGGATCGAACTCCAATGTCCATATAGCTACAAAATTCTGATTTGTTTAGAAACGAGCTACTGCGTTAAATATTGAACGTCAAATATGTAAGCGAGAAGAAAATTTTGAAAAGGTTTTAAATTATGTTTAAAGTTTGTGGGAATTTTCTGTACTGAATGAGTCTGCTCCGAGTAATTTGTGCCCTTTTTTAAGAAAAATTTAGTAGTCGATTCATCTCAACGTTTATGAGGTCATATATCCTGAATTAAGTGCAGTACGACAATATAATGCCTTAGGTACATTCATCGGCATATATTGATACTGTCTGCTAGATGTGTTCGAGTACAGTTACAATAAAAAGCGTAATGAATTAAATCGCCATGCGTGATGCGACAGTTTTACTGCATGATAACTAAATTGTAGTAAGCGAAAAAACTTGTTTTCTTTCATAATTCAGTGGAGTGTACTACAGAGAAAAGTTTCGCAAAGGTTTCAAATTATGTGCAAAGTGCTTTGCATGTCTTTAAGCGCTCTCCCTGTTTAAACACTAGCTGATCGTATTCTGAGTATTTGCGTACTGTGAGTTACACTGCGTCAAGACATTGGAGAGTTTCTTACCGAGCGGGATGACACAGTGATTTAGCACAGCGGACTCGCATTCGCGAGGACGACGGTTCAGATCAGCGTCCGGCCATTAATTTAAGTTTTCCGTGTTTTCCCTAAATCTCTTCAGGCAAATGCCGGGGTGGTTCCTTTGCAATGGCACGGCCGATTTCCTTCCCTATCCTTCTCTAAACCAGGCTTATGGCCCGTCTCGGATTGGATGGATTTGGAGGAAGAGACCAAACAGAGAGGTCATTGGTCTCATTGGATTAGGGAAGGATACGGAAGGAAGTCGGTCGTGCTCTGTCAAAGGACCATTCCGGCATTTGCCTGAAGCGATTTAGGGAAATCAGGATGGCCGGATGCGGAATTCAACCGTCGTCCTCCCAAATGCGCGTCCAGTGTGCCACCTCGCTCGGTTCCGTCTCTAATGACATCGTTGTTGACGGAATGTTAAATACTAATCTACTCCTCCTCCTCCATACATTTTCTAAATCTAACAGGTCGTAAATAATTACATTAAATATTTGAAAATAAATTTTTTTGCCCCTGGATGTCAGCCATCCTGTAATAGCAGTCACGCATCAGGTTAGCGAATAACAGACTATACAAGGTGGTCAGAAGCTGTGTGCAAAGGCTTGTAAGGGTATTGCAGGGTAGGTTGTTCTGAGAAATAATTGTTAAGCAACAAATTCGATACGTTGCACAGTTTCAGAGTTAATTTGCAGACATGTTCTTCGTTTGCTTTCGTAAAGCCGAAGACGAGAGCAATACAAAAATAAAACTTGGGTCGGTAGTAAGCATCGAACCCGAGCTACAGGCTGAGTAATCATTACTTCTCAGCACAAATTACCCTTCAACACGCTTACAAGTTTTTCAAACAACGTTACATGAAAAAGACAAGAATGTCTTTACTGAAAACGAAAACCTGTTCTACCTCAGACCCATTTTTAGCTAAGCAAGTCTCTTCTGATACATGGAGGACATTAAAACATATCAGTCCTGTGGTAATAACATAAATGAAATAGTCTGTCCACGTTTAGGTTGAAGTACCTATGTCCCAGTGTAAACGTGCTTGCTCAAGAAAATTCGCCGCTGGTCTGTTACAGTTGCTCAACGCAGGATACTCCTACTACGCGCTGCTGAAGAACTTCAACAGCCGCTAACAACCGAACATACTGCCGGAAGAGTGCTGGGCAACACAGTCGCTGAACAATAAAAATCTATCCTGGCTGACAACTCACCTGCAACTGGTGCTAAATGCGCAGCTACCGATCCTTCCCGCACTTACAGTGAATGAAGATGAGGTCAGCTTCTGCTTCGGTGGCACCTACCGGTATCGCTGCGTTCATCAATCCACAAGACGAAAAGTGATGCTTGCACTCCAGATTCTCCACATACGCTCTAGTACTAGTGTACCAGCTGTAGACTAATACGCGTTATAAATCGGCTACGCTTCACTGAAATCAAAATAAATGCATTTGTAGTGGCTGCTCATACTCGTCTACTGTTTTAATTAACAACATGCTGTTCTCAATGGAGAGACGTCTACAGACGTTAAAGTAACCTCTGGAGTGCCACAGGGGAGTGTTACGCGATCATTGATTTTCACAAAATATGTAAATGACCTAGTAGATGGTGTTGGAAGTTCCATGCGGCTTTTCACGGATGATGCTGTAGTATACAGAGAAGTTGCAGCATTAGAAAATTGTAGCGAAATGCAGGAAGATCTGCAGCAGATAGGCACTTGGTGTAGGGAGTGGCAACTGACCCTTAACATAGACAGATGTAATGTATTGCGAATATATAGAAAGAAGGATCCTTTATTGTATGATTACATGATAGCGGAACAAACAGTGGTAGCAGTTACTTCTGTAAAATATCTGGGAGTATGCGTGCGGAACGATATGAAGTGGAATGATCATATAAAATTAATTAACAAGTTTGTTTGCGTGGCCATCTTCCGCAGCAAGCATATAAATACTTGTTTTGTAAATTAAACTGCCTTTTGCTGCTGCTATTTAGTTTATTTCTCCCATACGCGTTTCGCCTTTTCTTGTTGTAAGGCATCATCAGTGGGATCTACAAATATACATTTTTGTTTAGTTTTAGATTATTAAACAGTTCACGTCGCGATTTTTGTAAAAAAGTAGTTACTTACAATTTGCTGATCTGCGTTTTCTCACATCTGGTGTAGAGGTCGCACTACCACTTTTTTCACTGCCACATACTCATAACTTCGAGTTCTGGCCTTCCTTACACTGTTTCCCATGTTTCTCACACTTTTCGTGGTGAAATCTTGTGGTTTTGACACTCGACACAACTATTTCGTGTGACACTGCCTTTCACAAACGTAAATATTGCGACTCCATTTCGCGTTTCCCCCTCTTTGGCATGTTCACGTATTTGTTGCCAACCTATCAAAGTATGTGTTTGAAACTACCTTCTATTTGTGCTGTTTATACCGTGTTCGTGTGTGTATGAGAGAGAGAGAGAGAGAGAGAGAGAGAGAGAGAGAGAGAGAGAGAGAGTCAGTTCATGAGTGTAAATTTTTTTTTATGTGTGTGTGTGTGTACTAGCTTATTAGCGAGTGGTTGAAAACTTTGGTGACAGATATGTTTGATGTTTGGTGCTGTAATCCTTTTGGGTGTGTTATTCTATTATTTTATCTATTAGTGTAAATAATGAACTGTTTGCCATCTGTATTTGGTCATTCAACAGGATTTTCTTTTCTGCTTTGGTTTTCTGTATGTGATAATTTTCTTGCATGGTTAGGAGGTGTTTTTTATTGTTGAGTCTAATTATTTTCATGTCATCTTCTCTAGTGTTTGGTTTGTGGTCATTTTCTCTTAGGTGTTCTGCAAATGTGGAGTGGTTTTTCCCATATTTCCAGGCTCTCATGTGTTCTTTGTATCTGATATCAAATGTCCTGCCTGTTTGCCCTATGTATCTGCCATCACAAGTGTTACACTGTAATTGATTGTATTTCGCGATAATACAAAGCGAGCTGCCCTTCTTTGTACTTTTTGGATGTCATCCGTCAGCCTCATTTGATGCGGACCACACACAGCACAGCAATACTCCACAATAGGGCGGGCAAGAGTGGTGTAAGCAGTCTCTTTAGTAGACCTGTTGCACCTTCTAAGTGTTCTGCCAATGAATCGCAGTCTTAGGTTTGCTCTACACTGGACGGTGGGCGGCTGGAATCAAATGATTTCGAGTCATGAATCTTGCTATAAGCAGATACTTTTGATCAGATAGTTTATTTCATAAGTGTTCTGTTACCACTGAGAGCCTCAGCTGGCTTTGTATTTATAACTGCACTACTTTAACAATACTAGAGGTGTTCCATAACTTAGATTTCATGATCCAGCTATTTCCTTCAGACGGTCTACATTTAAAAAGGACATTGACATTCATAATGTTTGACTCTGCGCCTTACAGACACTACACTGAGGCGAAAAACAAATGGGTATAGACATGCGTATTCAAATACAGAGATATGAAAACAGGCAGAATATAGCACTTTGGTCGAGAACTCCTATATAAGAAAACATGTGTCTGGCGCAGTTCTGCTGCTGCAGGGCACGTTATCAAGATTTAAATGAGTTTGAGCGTGTAACTATAGTCAGCGCACGAGCTATGAGACACAGCACCACCGAGGTAGCAATGAAGTGGGTATTTTCCCGTACGACTATTACACAAGTGTTCCATCTGAATATCAGGAATCCGATAAAACATAAACTCCGACATATCTGCGGCCTCAAAAAAGATCCTGCAAGAGTGAAACAGATGAGGACTGAAGAAAATCGTTCAACGTGACAGAAATACAACCCTTCCGCAAATTGCTGCAGATTTCAATGCTGGGCCATCAACAAGTTTCATCGTGTTAACCATTCAACGAAACATCACCGAAATAGCCTTTCGGAGCCTAAGGCCCACATGTGTGCCCTCAATGACTGCCCCACCTGGTCCCATAAACACTGACAAAGAACTGCTGATGACTAGAAACATGTTGCCTGGTCCGACGAGTCTCATTTCAAATTGTATGTAGTGGATGGACGTGTACGGGTATGGAGAGGACCCTGCATGTCAACAGGGGACCATTCAACCTCTTGGAGGACTCGTAATGGTGTGGGTAGTGCGCAGTTGGAGTGGTATGGGACCCCTGATACGTCTAGACATTATTCTGACAGGTGGCACGTACGTAAGCATCCTGTCTGATCACCTGCATTCATTCATGTCCATTCTGCATTCCGACGAACTTGGGCAATTCAGGCCGGACGGTGCTACACCACACACATCCGGAATTGCTATAGAGTGGCTCCAGCAACAGTCTTCTAAGTTTAAACACTTCCCCTGGCCTAGACATGAACATTATTTGAGCATATCTGAGATGCCTTGCAACCCTGCAACGCGCTTTTCAGAAGAGATCTCCCCCCCCCCCCCCCCCCCCCTCCGCCCTGCCTCGTACTGTTATGGATTTAGTCCATGACAGTTCTTGTTGCTGCACTTCTGCGTGCTCGCGGGGTTCCTACAATATACTGTGCAGGTGTACCAGTTTCTTTGGCACTTCAGTGTATTTTCCATTACATTTCGTGTATTAATATTTGTTGTTTTCTGAAGTTACAATGAAAAGATATAATGACAGATTGAACAGAAGGTACAACACGGTCTCGATACAAGCCCTCGGCAGAGCTGTCACTTGTAAGCTGTAAACAAGAGATCAAAAGAAGAAACGAACCAGAGTTCGTGAATAATGTCAAAACCTAGTGTCTGAAAGTGTTGCATAATCCAGGGTCAGACCGTTATTTTCCGAGTGCCTATAACTGAATTGCAATTACTCACAGAGATTTTGTGTGGATTTTATTTATGGTATGCCAGTGAATCTTGGTAAATTTGCTAATGCGCTACGGCCAATTACTTCCAGTTATGGGCATCAGATGCAAATCTGGCGCTATACAGGATCTCATCGACGTCTCCGGTGCTCATACTGAACAAACAGTGTAAGTGGCAGTTAATGATAAAATCAGCATTATGCCTTTCACACATGTTTTACTTTTCTGCCCGCGACCTATTCCTAATTTATTACATATGTAATGTATCTATATGTCGTTCTTGGAATCACAGTGGCAGATATTCATGTGGTGGCCAACTGTGAGTTTGTGTGTGTGTGTGTGTGTGTGTGTGTGTGCGTGTGTGTGTGTAGAGGGGGGGGAGGGGGAGAAGGGGGTCATCAGTCTTTCAGTCTTCTGACTGTTTGATGCAGCCCGCCACGAATTCCTCTCCTTTGCCAATCTCTTCATCTCAGAGTAGCGCTTGCAACCCAGATCTTCAATGATTTGCTCAGTGTGTTCCAGTCTCGGTCTACCTCTACAGTTTTTGCTCTCTACAGCTCCCTCTCCCGCATATTCCTTTCCTCTCCGATTCTGCGCAGAACATCGTCATTCCTTACCTTGTCAGTCCACCTAATTTTCAACATTCTCCTGTAGCACCACATCTCAAATGCTTCGATTCTCTTCTGTTCCGGTTTTCCCACAGTCCATGTTTCACTACCATACAATGCTGTGCTCCAGACGTACATTCTCAGAAATTTATTCCATGCATTAGGGCCTATGTTTGATACTAATAGACTTCTCTTGGCCAGGAATGCCTTTTCTGGCAATGCTAGTCTGATTTTGATGTCCTCCTTGCTCCGTCCATCATTGGTTATTTTGCTGTCTAGGTTGCAGAATTCCTTCAGTTCAACTACTTCATGACCATCGATCCTGATGTTAACTTTCCCGCTGTTTTCATTTCCGCTGCATCTCATTACTTTCTTCTTCCTTGGATTTACTCTGAATCCATGTTCTGTACCCATTAGACTGTTCATTCCTTTCAGCATATCATGTCTTGCACTCTCCAAATCCCTAAGGTGACCAAATCAAATCAGTTATCGAATGTGCCGGTAATATCTATCATCATCACTAGAGCGTACATGAAATGAGTTGCTTGTCGCTATCAAGATCGCCATATTCATTACGTCTTCTGTTCGCCTGCGTCTTCTAAATCCGTACTGATGAGGGCTCGCTAGCGCAGCAGCCGACGATTTTCCAGAATACTTTTGCTAACATCTTACCCAAAATGTTCAGGAGGCAAACTGATTTTCAGAATTTAGTTATTTACGGATCTTGTGCTGCGCATTACTGGTTATTACCAGGTAATCATTTTTCCATGGTGCTTGGATCTTACAGAAAATAGATACAATACAGTTCGCAAAAGCACATATCGGTTAAGGCTTGTATTAGTTCTGCAGAAATCCTATTCGATCCTGGATATTTTCAACAGCGACGATGTAGGCTTATTGAAGTGTACAGTAAACATTTTTCTGGATTATACAGGATGGGACAGCTGCGTTTACACATTATTTATGCAGCCTGCAATTTTATTTTTGGCCTCGATAAACCAAGAGCGAAATTTTCATATTCTTTCGTTCGCTACGTGCCTACTGTTACTCCTATAGAAAAATTAACAAGGTATTTTCCAGGAAATTTAATATAGTGAAATTTCTTTTTGGAATACGTTTCGCTGGAGGCACAAGTTTTGTGTTGCTAAAGAAAAACGTACGAAAATGACCTTCTAACGCACCTCCACCTGACACTCATTCCTCATCAGTCAGGGTTTCTTGTATCTTGGTCGTCGCTCTCCATCAGACCACTGTACAAAAATTTGCGACTGCACGAATCATTTCCCACATTCAACTTGTTTGGTCTTCGTTGACTAGCCGCATCACGTTACCAGCTTATTCGAGTACGTACAAATTGTAAAACTGACGTTTGTGTAAATTTTACCTAGCAGTTTCGTGATTTTTAATAGCATAAAATAAAAAGTTACATTTTTGTATTCGTCACACCTCATGAATACGAAACATCTGTACTTGTAAGGGCTAAATTTGGATCGAACTGTCAACGTTATTAGTTTTAGTGTAATGTTTACAAAAGTCAGATTTCTTTTATTACCCTCATGGGTACGGTTAAATTAATAGCGTAAACGAAATAGCTGACTGCCGATGGCGTAATAGTCAAGTAACTCGAAAACTACGGCCTCTAGCGGAAATGTATCCCAGTACAAGATTTAAGTACATTAAATTTCCTACAAAAATGTTCAGTTCATTTTTTCTGTAGCGAGCAAGAGAGTATGGAAATCTCGCTCATGGTTTATGAAGGCTAGGTAGACTTGGAACATCGCGGGTTGCATAAAACAACATCGGTAGGGGCAGCTGAATCACCCTATATATTACCAGTGCAGCTGTTACGAAAATCAAGTGTAATGGAGACCATTCAATAACGTGCGTTTCTTAAAGTCGCGAATTCTTGGCAATATTGAACTTGTTTTAGAGGAGTACTGTTGCTCACAGCATCTACATCTACATATACATGTGGCAGATGTACGGCAGAGGGTACTTTCCATTGTACCACGTATTAAAGTATCTTCTTGTTCTATTAGTCTATGGAGTGCGGGAAGAATGATTGCTTAAATGCCTCGCTGCACACTGTAGTTAGTCTAAGCTTGTCCTCGTCTAACCTACGAGAGCTAGGCGTAGGGGTTGCATTAATTCCAAAGATTTCTCTTTTGACACTGATCCTTCAAACTTCGTAACCATTTTTTCATTGGATAGCGGCGTCTATATTCAAGCGCCTGCCATTTCAGATTTTCCAGCTTCTCCGTGACGCTCTCCCATGGGCCAAACAGCATGTCACCATTCGTGCTGGAAATACACTACAGATGCAGACACCGCACACATCTTATGAAAGGGGAAATTCAATATAACGAGATATGTTGACAAAGCATGTGTAAAACACGGTATTCACTGCCTCTGTAATGTGCGACAGAAATTTCAACGGACCATTTGCTTGCTGCGAGCGTCGGCGAGTGCTGGCCACTATTGTCAACGACAGCTCCGTTTTCCAAGTGACAGGGAAACTGCGGCTATTCCCCAGAAGGAAGATAAAGGGCTCGGTTCCCCTAATCCGGCTAACGTGTGGTAGCTTGGCCCGACTGGGTGGTCTTTGAGAGTGTGTTTCCCTCAGAATGGCTGGCGTTTCGGGGTACCCTTTGAAGAACAAACTTCTGAAAGTATCGGCGGGCAGCAACACTTTATGGCAGTATGGTGAGCGTTAGCAGGAAGTGGCTACAGCATACTCCACGAGGGCAGAGATTAATGAACGCACCTACGAGTTTTCAGCGTCCTACGATGTATACAACCACACTCCAGCAACCAGAACACTGTGTATTTTAACCACACAGACTTCGCGTAAAGGTGCATGAGCAACAGCCAGAGTTTTTACAAGTTCCAGGTCGGTACTCATGATACCTGATGGCATTTGGATGTTACAAGAGACCACTTACCAATAAATGTAAAGACTGCCTTGACTAAGATAGCGGCCACTTCCGCGTTACTACTACTTACGAAGTGGCACGTCTAGATCCTCAGTGCTCCGGAGTCTGGTTGGCCGAAACGTCTGCATGTGAAAAAAGTGTCGGAGTGTCGTGGAAATGTGAGCAACTCGTGAAATCGTGGAGTCGGTCGGTGGCTCTGGTAGGGTGCACGAGGCGAGTTTCACTCCTCTGGGCTGGAGGGAGTGTCGAAAGTTTGTAGTTGGGAGTAGTAAGGTTATTTTCGGGTTTGCAGAATTCAGAAGGTTTTCGAAAATATGTTCGCTTTCGCAGCTCATTCAACTGTGAGATCTGCTAGAGGTCGGAAGCTTACATAGCGGCTGCGCCTGGGAAGTTAAATAGATAGATTTTTGTTTTTGTCTTCTATTAACTAGTTTTAGAAATTGAAAAAGATAACATGTCGCAGGAAAAGGGCCACCCACAAGAAATACAGTGAATAAAATTGGATGTCATCTACTAATTAAAAATTTTAAGTAAGTATTCTGTTTTGAAAAACCCATGTATTTTTCTTACTGTACATTCTATATAGAAGGTGTGTCACTTACTACCTTATCCGTAAATGTACCCACCAATTTCGTTGTCTATTGTCTTGTTACAACATTTTTTCTACATGTCATGTTAATCATATTTATAAGATAATTTGTTATGAAATTATATGGATTTATGACATCATCTCCTTTCAGTTGAGTAACTCATTTAAAACCGAGAAAAGCGTCATAAGAAAGCGTCATATACTTTCAAATAGTTGTTTGGGGGTTCTAAATTCCACGCTTCTTGAGGAAATACTACATTTCTTCCATTTTTCAAATACGAATTAGGCTTACGTGCTCACATAGTGATTAATCCAGCAACTGGTCATTTTTAAGATTAGTTTCAAACACTACAGTATTAAAATAGGACATATCAAATTCTACTGAGTCATACCAATTTGTGAGATATTTCTCAGCTTTTCGTGTTAAAACCAGCATCTTCCACCGTTTGTAGTTCATAGTAAGGACTTTTCAGCGTATTTCCTCACTGTTCAAGCTCATAATTCAG